>NW_027136120.1:0-175182 GCF_039906515.1 Pseudorca crassidens
AATGCGTTCGTTTGACTAAGCTCCGTGAATGTGCAACGGTGATGGCGAAGCGCTGCCCTGTTCGCTCGAAAGCTCTCGTTCGTGCGGCCGTCACACGGCCGCAAGGTACGCAGTTCTAAACAGCCTTACATTCCATGCTGGTGTGCCAAGCCCCCCACCCACCCGCAGGGAGGATTTGGGCTCTTCTGAGAAACACCAGTGTGCGTCCCAAGTGAAACCAGGGCGTCTACCACAGGACGTCGCCAAACGGCAGTCGGATGCCAGAGGTGTACTTCCAGCCGGAAAAAGAGGGAAAAGGACAGCTTTCCCAGGGACAATTCTGGACCCTTGGGACCATCCAGAATCACCAAGGCCTCAAATTCGCACGGCCTGGGGAACGCTCTTCCGCCTGTCCAGCAATCCCCACGTCAAAACCTTTCTCGGCAGAGGCAGGCTCTCTCTCCCTTGTACTAGATAGCTCGGCAGAGCCTTCCGAGAAACATGCTGCGTCATTCAGCTTGAACGTGGGACGCGGAGGGGAGAGGACGCTTTCTCCCCGTTTGGAGGCGCCTTGCGCTTGGCTTCAAAGCTGCCTGGAACAGCACTAGCGGCCCGACGTCTCTGCACGGCAGGACTGTCGTTGTGGGCCGAGGCTGCGTGTTCTCCCAAAGCGAAAACCGTGCTGGCAATCCCTTTCTAGGAACTCCTCCCACGGCACCCCAGGTTCGGCTCCGGCCGAACGAAAGGTGACCTCGGGCCTCACGGTGAAGTTCCAGTGTTTCACGTCAGGGGACTTGGGTGTGCAGGGGTCTCCAATGAGGCCATACTCCACCACGGAGCGCCTTAACCCTGCGACGCTCCTGGGGACACACAGGGTAGGAGCCCATTCACCAGTTTCGCAGGATGACCTCTCTCCGTGCCGGAACGGCGACCTCTGGCTTCTGAGGAACCTTAGCGTAAGCAGGCCCCTGGAGACAGCTCTTCACATTCATAGCTAGGGCAGCGTACTCCTCTCTGTGTTGCCTAGGTAGAGTGGGCCAGTCGTCAGTGAGACTGGCGAAAGCAGCGCTGGTGGGACTCCCTTTGCCAGTCAGTCGCACGGCCTCCTTGACTGAAAGAGAACTGCAGTGCCAAAAGACACCTCGCTGACGACTGGCTCCAGGAAGAGACTCGGGACAGCACTCTCACAGAAGCGAAAGCTAGGCTGTGGGCCCAGCCTGAGGAGCAGTACGTACGTTCGCCACACTGCTTTACACAGCTAGGCGTGAGCCGGAGAGCCTTGGTCACTGAGGCCTACCTGAGGTACTGCCATACTTACCCAGTAGATCCCACGCAGAGGTCCCTGTGCCCAAAAGGGCCTCCACGGAAGGGCCCTGTCCCTCCCGTTGTGTTTCCTTGAGGTAATCAGAAACCACTGACGATAACTGTATGAGCTCAGGTGTGAAGCTGGGCGACCCTGGCCAAACCTGATTCCCCTCCGTGGTAGGCGAGACAGTGGCGGGTCCTAAGCTGCCTGAAGCACACTCCTCGCGCGCACCTTCTCTTTGCTGCCGGAAGGCCTCCCATGAGAAGTCTGAGTTGACTCGTGACAGAAGAAGTCTGAGTTGACTCGTGTGAGGCCTGCTGCTCTCAGTTCCTTGCTGGGAGCTTCAGCAGGAGCGCTCTGGAGCTCGCCGGCAGAAGAATTGTGAGTCCCCCCGCCCCACCCCGGCCTCGAGCAAAAGTCCAGATTTCCCCCGTTAGGAACACGTCGGAGTGCCAGAGGGAGCGGAGGGGCATGCGTTAACGGAATGCTTCGACCGTGGAAGGTATTTCACGAGACACTGTGCCCTCACGTTCGTTGTGACAACTGTCAAAGGGCCCTCGCTGTATGCCTTCCAACTCCTCGGCTGTGTTGGAGCCCCAGGAAGTAAATGCGTTCGTTTGACTAAGCTCCGTGAATGTGCAACGGTGATGGCGAAGCGCTGCCCTGTTCGCTCGAAAGCTCTCGTTCGTGCGGCCGTCACACGGCCGCAAGGTACGCAGTTCTAAACAGCCTTACATTCCATGCTGGTGTGCCAAGCCCCCCACCCACCCGCAGGGAGGATTTGGGCTCTTCTGAGAAACACCAGTGTGCGTCCCAAGTGAAACCAGGGCGTCTACCACAGGACGTCGCCAAACGGCAGTCGGATGCCAGAGGTGTACTTCCAGCCGGAAAAAGAGGGAAAAGGACAGCTTTCCCAGGGACAATTCTGGACCCTTGGGACCATCCAGAATCACCAAGGCCTCAAATTCGCACGGCCTGGGGAACGCTCTTCCGCCTGTCCAGCAATCCCCACGTCAAAACCTTTCTCGGCAGAGGCAGGCTCTCTCTCCCTTGTACTAGATAGCTCGGCAGAGCCTTCCGAGAAACATGCTGCGTCATTCAGCTTGAACGTGGGACGCGGAGGGGAGAGGACGCTTTCTCCCCGTTTGGAGGCGCCTTGCGCTTGGCTTCAAAGCTGCCTGGAACAGCACTAGCGGCCCGACGTCTCTGCACGGCAGGACTGTCGTTGTGGGCCGAGGCTGCGTGTTCTCCCAAAGCGAAAACCGTGCTGGCAATCCCTTTCTAGGAACTCCTCCCACGGCACCCCAGGTTCGGCTCCGGCCGAACGAAAGGTGACCTCGGGCCTCACGGTGAAGTTCCAGTGTTTCACGTCAGGGGACTTGGGTGTGCAGGGGTCTCCAATGAGGCCATACTCCACCACGGAGCGCCTTAACCCTGCGACGCTCCTGGGGACACACAGGGTAGGAGCCCATTCACCAGTTTCGCAGGATGACCTCTCTCCGTGCCGGAACGGCGACCTCTGGCTTCTGAGGAACCTTAGCGTAAGCAGGCCCCTGGAGACAGCTCTTCACATTCATAGCTAGGGCAGCGTACTCCTCTCTGTGTTGCCTAGGTAGAGTGGGCCAGTCGTCAGTGAGACTGGCGAAAGCAGCGCTGGTGGGACTCCCTTTGCCAGTCAGTCGCACGGCCTCCTTGACTGAAAGAGAACTGCAGTGCCAAAAGACACCTCGCTGACGACTGGCTCCAGGAAGAGACTCGGGACAGCACTCTCACAGAAGCGAAAGCTAGGCTGTGGGCCCAGCCTGAGGAGCAGTACGTACGTTCGCCACACTGCTTTACACAGCTAGGCGTGAGCCGGAGAGCCTTGGTCACTGAGGCCTACCTGAGGTACTGCCATACTTACCCAGTAGATCCCACGCAGAGGTCCCTGTGCCCAAAAGGGCCTCCACGGAAGGGCCCTGTCCCTCCCGTTGTGTTTCCTTGAGGTAATCAGAAACCACTGACGATAACTGTATGAGCTCAGGTGTGAAGCTGGGCGACCCTGGCCAAACCTGATTCCCCTCCGTGGTAGGCGAGACAGTGGCGGGTCCTAAGCTGCCTGAAGCACACTCCTCGCGCGCACCTTCTCTTTGCTGCCGGAAGGCCTCCCATGAGAAGTCTGAGTTGACTCGTGACAGAAGAAGTCTGAGTTGACTCGTGTGAGGCCTGCTGCTCTCAGTTCCTTGCTGGGAGCTTCAGCAGGAGCGCTCTGGAGCTCGCCGGCAGAAGAATTGTGAGTCCCCCCGCCCCACCCCGGCCTCGAGCAAAAGTCCAGATTTCCCCCGTTAGGAACACGTCGGAGTGCCAGAGGGAGCGGAGGGGCATGCGTTAACGGAATGCTTCGACCGTGGAAGGTATTTCACGAGACACTGTGCCCTCACGTTCGTTGTGACAACTGTCAAAGGGCCCTCGCTGTATGCCTTCCAACTCCTCGGCTGTGTTGGAGCCCCAGGAAGTAAATGCGTTCGTTTGACTAAGCTCCGTGAATGTGCAACGGTGATGGCGAAGCGCTGCCCTGTTCGCTCGAAAGCTCTCGTTCGTGCGGCCGTCACACGGCCGCAAGGTACGCAGTTCTAAACAGCCTTACATTCCATGCTGGTGTGCCAAGCCCCCCACCCACCCGCAGGGAGGATTTGGGCTCTTCTGAGAAACACCAGTGTGCGTCCCAAGTGAAACCAGGGCGTCTACCACAGGACGTCGCCAAACGGCAGTCGGATGCCAGAGGTGTACTTCCAGCCGGAAAAAGAGGGAAAAGGACAGCTTTCCCAGGGACAATTCTGGACCCTTGGGACCATCCAGAATCACCAAGGCCTCAAATTCGCACGGCCTGGGGAACGCTCTTCCGCCTGTCCAGCAATCCCCACGTCAAAACCTTTCTCGGCAGAGGCAGGCTCTCTCTCCCTTGTACTAGATAGCTCGGCAGAGCCTTCCGAGAAACATGCTGCGTCATTCAGCTTGAACGTGGGACGCGGAGGGGAGAGGACGCTTTCTCCCCGTTTGGAGGCGCCTTGCGCTTGGCTTCAAAGCTGCCTGGAACAGCACTAGCGGCCCGACGTCTCTGCACGGCAGGACTGTCGTTGTGGGCCGAGGCTGCGTGTTCTCCCAAAGCGAAAACCGTGCTGGCAATCCCTTTCTAGGAACTCCTCCCACGGCACCCCAGGTTCGGCTCCGGCCGAACGAAAGGTGACCTCGGGCCTCACGGTGAAGTTCCAGTGTTTCACGTCAGGGGACTTGGGTGTGCAGGGGTCTCCAATGAGGCCATACTCCACCACGGAGCGCCTTAACCCTGCGACGCTCCTGGGGACACACAGGGTAGGAGCCCATTCACCAGTTTCGCAGGATGACCTCTCTCCGTGCCGGAACGGCGACCTCTGGCTTCTGAGGAACCTTAGCGTAAGCAGGCCCCTGGAGACAGCTCTTCACATTCATAGCTAGGGCAGCGTACTCCTCTCTGTGTTGCCTAGGTAGAGTGGGCCAGTCGTCAGTGAGACTGGCGAAAGCAGCGCTGGTGGGACTCCCTTTGCCAGTCAGTCGCACGGCCTCCTTGACTGAAAGAGAACTGCAGTGCCAAAAGACACCTCGCTGACGACTGGCTCCAGGAAGAGACTCGGGACAGCACTCTCACAGAAGCGAAAGCTAGGCTGTGGGCCCAGCCTGAGGAGCAGTACGTACGTTCGCCACACTGCTTTACACAGCTAGGCGTGAGCCGGAGAGCCTTGGTCACTGAGGCCTACCTGAGGTACTGCCATACTTACCCAGTAGATCCCACGCAGAGGTCCCTGTGCCCAAAAGGGCCTCCACGGAAGGGCCCTGTCCCTCCCGTTGTGTTTCCTTGAGGTAATCAGAAACCACTGACGATAACTGTATGAGCTCAGGTGTGAAGCTGGGCGACCCTGGCCAAACCTGATTCCCCTCCGTGGTAGGCGAGACAGTGGCGGGTCCTAAGCTGCCTGAAGCACACTCCTCGCGCGCACCTTCTCTTTGCTGCCGGAAGGCCTCCCATGAGAAGTCTGAGTTGACTCGTGACAGAAGAAGTCTGAGTTGACTCGTGTGAGGCCTGCTGCTCTCAGTTCCTTGCTGGGAGCTTCAGCAGGAGCGCTCTGGAGCTCGCCGGCAGAAGAATTGTGAGTCCCCCCGCCCCACCCCGGCCTCGAGCAAAAGTCCAGATTTCCCCCGTTAGGAACACGTCGGAGTGCCAGAGGGAGCGGAGGGGCATGCGTTAACGGAATGCTTCGACCGTGGAAGGTATTTCACGAGACACTGTGCCCTCACGTTCGTTGTGACAACTGTCAAAGGGCCCTCGCTGTATGCCTTCCAACTCCTCGGCTGTGTTGGAGCCCCAGGAAGTAAATGCGTTCGTTTGACTAAGCTCCGTGAATGTGCAACGGTGATGGCGAAGCGCTGCCCTGTTCGCTCGAAAGCTCTCGTTCGTGCGGCCGTCACACGGCCGCAAGGTACGCAGTTCTAAACAGCCTTACATTCCATGCTGGTGTGCCAAGCCCCCCACCCACCCGCAGGGAGGATTTGGGCTCTTCTGAGAAACACCAGTGTGCGTCCCAAGTGAAACCAGGGCGTCTACCACAGGACGTCGCCAAACGGCAGTCGGATGCCAGAGGTGTACTTCCAGCCGGAAAAAGAGGGAAAAGGACAGCTTTCCCAGGGACAATTCTGGACCCTTGGGACCATCCAGAATCACCAAGGCCTCAAATTCGCACGGCCTGGGGAACGCTCTTCCGCCTGTCCAGCAATCCCCACGTCAAAACCTTTCTCGGCAGAGGCAGGCTCTCTCTCCCTTGTACTAGATAGCTCGGCAGAGCCTTCCGAGAAACATGCTGCGTCATTCAGCTTGAACGTGGGACGCGGAGGGGAGAGGACGCTTTCTCCCCGTTTGGAGGCGCCTTGCGCTTGGCTTCAAAGCTGCCTGGAACAGCACTAGCGGCCCGACGTCTCTGCACGGCAGGACTGTCGTTGTGGGCCGAGGCTGCGTGTTCTCCCAAAGCGAAAACCGTGCTGGCAATCCCTTTCTAGGAACTCCTCCCACGGCACCCCAGGTTCGGCTCCGGCCGAACGAAAGGTGACCTCGGGCCTCACGGTGAAGTTCCAGTGTTTCACGTCAGGGGACTTGGGTGTGCAGGGGTCTCCAATGAGGCCATACTCCACCACGGAGCGCCTTAACCCTGCGACGCTCCTGGGGACACACAGGGTAGGAGCCCATTCACCAGTTTCGCAGGATGACCTCTCTCCGTGCCGGAACGGCGACCTCTGGCTTCTGAGGAACCTTAGCGTAAGCAGGCCCCTGGAGACAGCTCTTCACATTCATAGCTAGGGCAGCGTACTCCTCTCTGTGTTGCCTAGGTAGAGTGGGCCAGTCGTCAGTGAGACTGGCGAAAGCAGCGCTGGTGGGACTCCCTTTGCCAGTCAGTCGCACGGCCTCCTTGACTGAAAGAGAACTGCAGTGCCAAAAGACACCTCGCTGACGACTGGCTCCAGGAAGAGACTCGGGACAGCACTCTCACAGAAGCGAAAGCTAGGCTGTGGGCCCAGCCTGAGGAGCAGTACGTACGTTCGCCACACTGCTTTACACAGCTAGGCGTGAGCCGGAGAGCCTTGGTCACTGAGGCCTACCTGAGGTACTGCCATACTTACCCAGTAGATCCCACGCAGAGGTCCCTGTGCCCAAAAGGGCCTCCACGGAAGGGCCCTGTCCCTCCCGTTGTGTTTCCTTGAGGTAATCAGAAACCACTGACGATAACTGTATGAGCTCAGGTGTGAAGCTGGGCGACCCTGGCCAAACCTGATTCCCCTCCGTGGTAGGCGAGACAGTGGCGGGTCCTAAGCTGCCTGAAGCACACTCCTCGCGCGCACCTTCTCTTTGCTGCCGGAAGGCCTCCCATGAGAAGTCTGAGTTGACTCGTGACAGAAGAAGTCTGAGTTGACTCGTGTGAGGCCTGCTGCTCTCAGTTCCTTGCTGGGAGCTTCAGCAGGAGCGCTCTGGAGCTCGCCGGCAGAAGAATTGTGAGTCCCCCCGCCCCACCCCGGCCTCGAGCAAAAGTCCAGATTTCCCCCGTTAGGAACACGTCGGAGTGCCAGAGGGAGCGGAGGGGCATGCGTTAACGGAATGCTTCGACCGTGGAAGGTATTTCACGAGACACTGTGCCCTCACGTTCGTTGTGACAACTGTCAAAGGGCCCTCGCTGTATGCCTTCCAACTCCTCGGCTGTGTTGGAGCCCCAGGAAGTAAATGCGTTCGTTTGACTAAGCTCCGTGAATGTGCAACGGTGATGGCGAAGCGCTGCCCTGTTCGCTCGAAAGCTCTCGTTCGTGCGGCCGTCACACGGCCGCAAGGTACGCAGTTCTAAACAGCCTTACATTCCATGCTGGTGTGCCAAGCCCCCCACCCACCCGCAGGGAGGATTTGGGCTCTTCTGAGAAACACCAGTGTGCGTCCCAAGTGAAACCAGGGCGTCTACCACAGGACGTCGCCAAACGGCAGTCGGATGCCAGAGGTGTACTTCCAGCCGGAAAAAGAGGGAAAAGGACAGCTTTCCCAGGGACAATTCTGGACCCTTGGGACCATCCAGAATCACCAAGGCCTCAAATTCGCACGGCCTGGGGAACGCTCTTCCGCCTGTCCAGCAATCCCCACGTCAAAACCTTTCTCGGCAGAGGCAGGCTCTCTCTCCCTTGTACTAGATAGCTCGGCAGAGCCTTCCGAGAAACATGCTGCGTCATTCAGCTTGAACGTGGGACGCGGAGGGGAGAGGACGCTTTCTCCCCGTTTGGAGGCGCCTTGCGCTTGGCTTCAAAGCTGCCTGGAACAGCACTAGCGGCCCGACGTCTCTGCACGGCAGGACTGTCGTTGTGGGCCGAGGCTGCGTGTTCTCCCAAAGCGAAAACCGTGCTGGCAATCCCTTTCTAGGAACTCCTCCCACGGCACCCCAGGTTCGGCTCCGGCCGAACGAAAGGTGACCTCGGGCCTCACGGTGAAGTTCCAGTGTTTCACGTCAGGGGACTTGGGTGTGCAGGGGTCTCCAATGAGGCCATACTCCACCACGGAGCGCCTTAACCCTGCGACGCTCCTGGGGACACACAGGGTAGGAGCCCATTCACCAGTTTCGCAGGATGACCTCTCTCCGTGCCGGAACGGCGACCTCTGGCTTCTGAGGAACCTTAGCGTAAGCAGGCCCCTGGAGACAGCTCTTCACATTCATAGCTAGGGCAGCGTACTCCTCTCTGTGTTGCCTAGGTAGAGTGGGCCAGTCGTCAGTGAGACTGGCGAAAGCAGCGCTGGTGGGACTCCCTTTGCCAGTCAGTCGCACGGCCTCCTTGACTGAAAGAGAACTGCAGTGCCAAAAGACACCTCGCTGACGACTGGCTCCAGGAAGAGACTCGGGACAGCACTCTCACAGAAGCGAAAGCTAGGCTGTGGGCCCAGCCTGAGGAGCAGTACGTACGTTCGCCACACTGCTTTACACAGCTAGGCGTGAGCCGGAGAGCCTTGGTCACTGAGGCCTACCTGAGGTACTGCCATACTTACCCAGTAGATCCCACGCAGAGGTCCCTGTGCCCTAAAGGGCCTCCACGGAAGGGTCCTGTCCCTCCCGTTGTGTTTCCTTGAGGTAATCAGAAACCACTGACGATAACTGTATGAGCTCAGGTGTGAAGCTGGGCGACCCTGGCCAAACCTGATTCCCCTCCGTGGTAGGCGAGACAGTGGCGGGTCCTAAGCTGCCTGAAGCACACTCCTCGCGCGCACCTTCTCTTTGCTGCCGGAAGGCCTCACATAAGAAGTCTGAGTTGACTCGTGTGAGGCCTGCTGCTCTCAGTTCCTTGCTGGGAGCTTCAGCAGGAGCGCTCTGGAGCTCGCCGGCAGAAGAATTGTGAGTCCCCCCGCCCCACCCCGGCCTCGAGCAAAAGTCCAGATTTCCCCCGTTAGGAACACCTCGGAGTGCCAGAGGGAGCGGAGGGGCATGCGTTAACGGAATGCTTCGACCGTGGAAGGTATTTCACGAGACACTGTGCCCTCACGTTCGTTGTGACAACTGTCAAAGGGCCCTCGCTGTATGCCTTCCAACTCCTCGGCTGTGTTGGAGCCCCAGGAAGTAAATGCGTTCGTTTGACTAAGCTCCGTGAATGTGCAACGGTGATGGCGAAGCGCTGCCCTGTTCGCTCGAAAGCTCTCGTTCGTGCGGCCGTCACACGGCCGCAAGGTACGCAGTTCTAAACAGCCTTACATTCCATGCTGGTGTGCCAAGCCCCCCACCCACCCGCAGGGAGGATTTGGGCTCTTCTGAGAAACACCAGTGTGCGTCCCAAGTGAAACCAGGGCGTCTACCACAGGACGTCGCCAAACGGCAGTCGGATGCCAGAGGTGTACTTCCAGCCGGAAAAAGAGGGAAAAGGACAGCTTTCCCAGGGACAATTCTGGACCCTTGGGACCATCCAGAATCACCAAGGCCTCAAATTCGCACGGCCTGGGGAACGCTCTTCCGCCTGTCCAGCAATCCCCACGTCAAAACCTTTCTCGGCAGAGGCAGGCTCTCTCTCCCTTGTACTAGATAGCTCGGCAGAGCCTTCCGAGAAACATGCTGCGTCATTCAGCTTGAACGTGGGACGCGGAGGGGAGAGGACGCTTTCTCCCCGTTTGGAGGCGCCTTGCGCTTGGCTTCAAAGCTGCCTGGAACAGCACTAGCGGCCCGACGTCTCTGCACGGCAGGACTGTCGTTGTGGGCCGAGGCTGCGTGTTCTCCCAAAGCGAAAACCGTGCTGGCAATCCCTTTCTAGGAACTCCTCCCACGGCACCCCAGGTTCGGCTCCGGCCGAACGAAAGGTGACCTCGGGCCTCACGGTGAAGTTCCAGTGTTTCACGTCAGGGGACTTGGGTGTGCAGGGGTCTCCAATGAGGCCATACTCCACCACGGAGTGCCTTAACCCTGCGACGCTCCTGGGGACACACAGGGTAGGAGCCCATTCACCAGTTTCGCAGGATGACCTCTCTCCGTGCCGGAACGGCGACCTCTGGCTTCTGAGGAACCTTAGCGTAAGCAGGCCCCTGGAGACAGCTCTTCACATTCATAGCTAGGGCAGCGTACTCCTCTCTGTGTTGCCTAGGTAGAGTGGGCCAGTCGTCAGTGAGACTGGCGAAAGCAGCGCTGGTGGGACTCCCTTTGCCAGTCAGTCGCACGGCCTCCTTGACTGAAAGAGAACTGCAGTGCCAAAAGACACCTCGCTGACGACTGGCTCCAGGAAGAGACTCGGGACAGCACTCTCACAGAAGCGAAAGCTAGGCTGTGGGCCCAGCCTGAGGAGCAGTACGTACGTTCGCCACACTGCTTTACACAGCTAGGCGTGAGCCGGAGAGCCTTGGTCACTGAGGCCTACCTGTGGTACTGCCATACTTACCCAGTAGATCCCACGCAGAGGTCCCTGTGCCCTAAAGGGCCTCCACGGAAGGGCCCTGTCCCTCCCGTTGTGTTTCCTTGAGGTAATCAGAAACCACTGACGATAACTGTATGAGCTCAGGTGTGAAGCTGGGCGACCCTGGCCAAACCTGATTCCCCTCCGTGGTAGGCGAGACAGTGGCGGGTCCTAAGCTGCCTGAAGCACACTCCTCGCGCGCACCTTCTCTTTGCTGCCGGAAGGCCTCACATAAGAAGTCTGAGTTGACTCGTGTGAGGCCTGCTGCTCTCAGTTCCTTGCTGGGAGCTTCAGCAGGAGCGCTCTGGAGCTCGCCGGCAGAAGAACTGTGAGTCCCCCCGCCCCACCCCGGCCTCGAGCAAAAGTCCAGATTTCCCCCGTTAGGAACACCTCGGAGTGCCAGAGGGAGCGGAGGGGCATGCGTTAACGGAATGCTTCGACCGTGGAAGGTATTTCATGAGACACTGTGCCCTCACGTTCGTTGTGACAACTGTCAAAGGGCCCTCGCTGTATGCCTTCCAACTCCTCGGCTGTGTTGGAGCCCCAGGAAGTAAATGCGTTCGTTTGACTAAGCTCCGTGAATGTGCAACGGTGATGGCGAAGCGCTGCCCTGTTCGCTCGAAAGCTCTCGTTCGTGCGGCCGTCACACGGCCGCAAGGTACGCAGTTCTAAACAGCCTTACATTCCATGCTGGTGTGCCAAGCCCCCCACCCACCCGCAGGGAGGATTTGGGCTCTTCTGAGAAACACCAGTGTGCGTCCCAAGTGAAACCAGGGCGTCTACCACAGGACGTCGCCAAACGGCAGTCGGATGCCAGAGGTGTACTTCCAGCCGGAAAAAGAGGGAAAAGGACAGCTTTCCCAGGGACAATTCTGGACCCTTGGGACCATCCAGAATCACCAAGGCCTCAAATTCGCACGGCCTGGGGAACGCTCTTCCGCCTGTCCAGCAATCCCCACGTCAAAACCTTTCTCGGCAGAGGCAGGCTCTCTCTCCCTTGTACTAGATAGCTCGGCAGAGCCTTCCGAGAAACATGCTGCGTCATTCAGCTTGAACGTGGGACGCGGAGGGGAGAGGACGCTTTCTCCCCGTTTGGAGGCGCCTTGCGCTTGGCTTCAAAGCTGCCTGGAACAGCACTAGCGGCCCGACGTCTCTGCACGGCAGGACTGTCGTTGTGGGCCGAGGCTGCGTGTTCTCCCAAAGCGAAAACCGTGCTGGCAATCCCTTTCTAGGAACTCCTCCCACGGCACCCCAGGTTCGGCTCCGGCCGAACGAAAGGTGACCTCGGGCCTCACGGTGAAGTTCCAGTGTTTCACGTCAGGGGACTTGGGTGTGCAGGGGTCTCCAATGAGGCCATACTCCACCACGGAGCGCCTTAACCCTGCGACGCTCCTGGGGACACACAGGGTAGGAGCCCATTCACCAGTTTCGCAGGATGACCTCTCTCCGTGCCGGAACGGCGACCTCTGGCTTCTGAGGAACCTTAGCGTAAGCAGGCCCCTGGAGACAGCTCTTCACATTCATAGCTAGGGCAGCGTACTCCTCTCTGTGTTGCCTAGGTAGAGTGGGCCAGTCGTCAGTGAGACTGGCGAAAGCAGCGCTGGTGGGACTCCCTTTGCCAGTCAGTCGCACGGCCTCCTTGACTGAAAGAGAACTGCAGTGCCAAAAGACACCTCGCTGACGACTGGCTCCAGGAAGAGACTCGGGACAGCACTCTCACAGAAGCGAAAGCTAGGCTGTGGGCCCAGCCTGAGGAGCAGTACGTACGTTCGCCACACTGCTTTACACAGCTAGGCGTGAGCCGGAGAGCCTTGGTCACTGAGGCCTACCTGAGGTACTGCCATACTTACCCAGTAGATCCCACGCAGAGGTCCCTGTGCCCAAAAGGGCCTCCACGGAAGGGCCCTGTCCCTCCCGTTGTGTTTCCTTGAGGTAATCAGAAACCACTGACGATAACTGTATGAGCTCAGGTGTGAAGCTGGGCGACCCTGGCCAAACCTGATTCCCCTCCGTGGTAGGCGAGACAGTGGCGGGTCCTAAGCTGCCTGAAGCACACTCCTCGCGCGCACCTTCTCTTTGCTGCCGGAAGGCCTCCCATGAGAAGTCTGAGTTGACTCGTGACAGAAGAAGTCTGAGTTGACTCGTGTGAGGCCTGCTGCTCTCAGTTCCTTGCTGGGAGCTTCAGCAGGAGCGCTCTGGAGCTCGCCGGCAGAAGAATTGTGAGTCCCCCCGCCCCACCCCGGCCTCGAGCAAAAGTCCAGATTTCCCCCGTTAGGAACACGTCGGAGTGCCAGAGGGAGCGGAGGGGCATGCGTTAACGGAATGCTTCGACCGTGGAAGGTATTTCACGAGACACTGTGCCCTCACGTTCGTTGTGACAACTGTCAAAGGGCCCTCGCTGTATGCCTTCCAACTCCTCGGCTGTGTTGGAGCCCCAGGAAGTAAATGCGTTCGTTTGACTAAGCTCCGTGAATGTGCAACGGTGATGGCGAAGCGCTGCCCTGTTCGCTCGAAAGCTCTCGTTCGTGCGGCCGTCACACGGCCGCAAGGTACGCAGTTCTAAACAGCCTTACATTCCATGCTGGTGTGCCAAGCCCCCCACCCACCCGCAGGGAGGATTTGGGCTCTTCTGAGAAACACCAGTGTGCGTCCCAAGTGAAACCAGGGCGTCTACCACAGGACGTCGCCAAACGGCAGTCGGATGCCAGAGGTGTACTTCCAGCCGGAAAAAGAGGGAAAAGGACAGCTTTCCCAGGGACAATTCTGGACCCTTGGGACCATCCAGAATCACCAAGGCCTCAAATTCGCACGGCCTGGGGAACGCTCTTCCGCCTGTCCAGCAATCCCCACGTCAAAACCTTTCTCGGCAGAGGCAGGCTCTCTCTCCCTTGTACTAGATAGCTCGGCAGAGCCTTCCGAGAAACATGCTGCGTCATTCAGCTTGAACGTGGGACGCGGAGGGGAGAGGACGCTTTCTCCCCGTTTGGAGGCGCCTTGCGCTTGGCTTCAAAGCTGCCTGGAACAGCACTAGCGGCCCGACGTCTCTGCACGGCAGGACTGTCGTTGTGGGCCGAGGCTGCGTGTTCTCCCAAAGCGAAAACCGTGCTGGCAATCCCTTTCTAGGAACTCCTCCCACGGCACCCCAGGTTCGGCTCCGGCCGAACGAAAGGTGACCTCGGGCCTCACGGTGAAGTTCCAGTGTTTCACGTCAGGGGACTTGGGTGTGCAGGGGTCTCCAATGAGGCCATACTCCACCACGGAGCGCCTTAACCCTGCGACGCTCCTGGGGACACACAGGGTAGGAGCCCATTCACCAGTTTCGCAGGATGACCTCTCTCCGTGCCGGAACGGCGACCTCTGGCTTCTGAGGAACCTTAGCGTAAGCAGGCCCCTGGAGACAGCTCTTCACATTCATAGCTAGGGCAGCGTACTCCTCTCTGTGTTGCCTAGGTAGAGTGGGCCAGTCGTCAGTGAGACTGGCGAAAGCAGCGCTGGTGGGACTCCCTTTGCCAGTCAGTCGCACGGCCTCCTTGACTGAAAGAGAACTGCAGTGCCAAAAGACACCTCGCTGACGACTGGCTCCAGGAAGAGACTCGGGACAGCACTCTCACAGAAGCGAAAGCTAGGCTGTGGGCCCAGCCTGAGGAGCAGTACGTACGTTCGCCACACTGCTTTACACAGCTAGGCGTGAGCCGGAGAGCCTTGGTCACTGAGGCCTACCTGAGGTACTGCCATACTTACCCAGTAGATCCCACGCAGAGGTCCCTGTGCCCAAAAGGGCCTCCACGGAAGGGCCCTGTCCCTCCCGTTGTGTTTCCTTGAGGTAATCAGAAACCACTGACGATAACTGTATGAGCTCAGGTGTGAAGCTGGGCGACCCTGGCCAAACCTGATTCCCCTCCGTGGTAGGCGAGACAGTGGCGGGTCCTAAGCTGCCTGAAGCACACTCCTCGCGCGCACCTTCTCTTTGCTGCCGGAAGGCCTCCCATGAGAAGTCTGAGTTGACTCGTGACAGAAGAAGTCTGAGTTGACTCGTGTGAGGCCTGCTGCTCTCAGTTCCTTGCTGGGAGCTTCAGCAGGAGCGCTCTGGAGCTCGCCGGCAGAAGAATTGTGAGTCCCCCCGCCCCACCCCGGCCTCGAGCAAAAGTCCAGATTTCCCCCGTTAGGAACACGTCGGAGTGCCAGAGGGAGCGGAGGGGCATGCGTTAACGGAATGCTTCGACCGTGGAAGGTATTTCACGAGACACTGTGCCCTCACGTTCGTTGTGACAACTGTCAAAGGGCCCTCGCTGTATGCCTTCCAACTCCTCGGCTGTGTTGGAGCCCCAGGAAGTAAATGCGTTCGTTTGACTAAGCTCCGTGAATGTGCAACGGTGATGGCGAAGCGCTGCCCTGTTCGCTCGAAAGCTCTCGTTCGTGCGGCCGTCACACGGCCGCAAGGTACGCAGTTCTAAACAGCCTTACATTCCATGCTGGTGTGCCAAGCCCCCCACCCACCCGCAGGGAGGATTTGGGCTCTTCTGAGAAACACCAGTGTGCGTCCCAAGTGAAACCAGGGCGTCTACCACAGGACGTCGCCAAACGGCAGTCGGATGCCAGAGGTGTACTTCCAGCCGGAAAAAGAGGGAAAAGGACAGCTTTCCCAGGGACAATTCTGGACCCTTGGGACCATCCAGAATCACCAAGGCCTCAAATTCGCACGGCCTGGGGAACGCTCTTCCGCCTGTCCAGCAATCCCCACGTCAAAACCTTTCTCGGCAGAGGCAGGCTCTCTCTCCCTTGTACTAGATAGCTCGGCAGAGCCTTCCGAGAAACATGCTGCGTCATTCAGCTTGAACGTGGGACGCGGAGGGGAGAGGACGCTTTCTCCCCGTTTGGAGGCGCCTTGCGCTTGGCTTCAAAGCTGCCTGGAACAGCACTAGCGGCCCGACGTCTCTGCACGGCAGGACTGTCGTTGTGGGCCGAGGCTGCGTGTTCTCCCAAAGCGAAAACCGTGCTGGCAATCCCTTTCTAGGAACTCCTCCCACGGCACCCCAGGTTCGGCTCCGGCCGAACGAAAGGTGACCTCGGGCCTCACGGTGAAGTTCCAGTGTTTCACGTCAGGGGACTTGGGTGTGCAGGGGTCTCCAATGAGGCCATACTCCACCACGGAGCGCCTTAACCCTGCGACGCTCCTGGGGACACACAGGGTAGGAGCCCATTCACCAGTTTCGCAGGATGACCTCTCTCCGTGCCGGAACGGCGACCTCTGGCTTCTGAGGAACCTTAGCGTAAGCAGGCCCCTGGAGACAGCTCTTCACATTCATAGCTAGGGCAGCGTACTCCTCTCTGTGTTGCCTAGGTAGAGTGGGCCAGTCGTCAGTGAGACTGGCGAAAGCAGCGCTGGTGGGACTCCCTTTGCCAGTCAGTCGCACGGCCTCCTTGACTGAAAGAGAACTGCAGTGCCAAAAGACACCTCGCTGACGACTGGCTCCAGGAAGAGACTCGGGACAGCACTCTCACAGAAGCGAAAGCTAGGCTGTGGGCCCAGCCTGAGGAGCAGTACGTACGTTCGCCACACTGCTTTACACAGCTAGGCGTGAGCCGGAGAGCCTTGGTCACTGAGGCCTACCTGAGGTACTGCCATACTTACCCAGTAGATCCCACGCAGAGGTCCCTGTGCCCAAAAGGGCCTCCACGGAAGGGCCCTGTCCCTCCCGTTGTGTTTCCTTGAGGTAATCAGAAACCACTGACGATAACTGTATGAGCTCAGGTGTGAAGCTGGGCGACCCTGGCCAAACCTGATTCCCCTCCGTGGTAGGCGAGACAGTGGCGGGTCCTAAGCTGCCTGAAGCACACTCCTCGCGCGCACCTTCTCTTTGCTGCCGGAAGGCCTCCCATGAGAAGTCTGAGTTGACTCGTGACAGAAGAAGTCTGAGTTGACTCGTGTGAGGCCTGCTGCTCTCAGTTCCTTGCTGGGAGCTTCAGCAGGAGCGCTCTGGAGCTCGCCGGCAGAAGAATTGTGAGTCCCCCCGCCCCACCCCGGCCTCGAGCAAAAGTCCAGATTTCCCCCGTTAGGAACACGTCGGAGTGCCAGAGGGAGCGGAGGGGCATGCGTTAACGGAATGCTTCGACCGTGGAAGGTATTTCACGAGACACTGTGCCCTCACGTTCGTTGTGACAACTGTCAAAGGGCCCTCGCTGTATGCCTTCCAACTCCTCGGCTGTGTTGGAGCCCCAGGAAGTAAATGCGTTCGTTTGACTAAGCTCCGTGAATGTGCAACGGTGATGGCGAAGCGCTGCCCTGTTCGCTCGAAAGCTCTCGTTCGTGCGGCCGTCACACGGCCGCAAGGTACGCAGTTCTAAACAGCCTTACATTCCATGCTGGTGTGCCAAGCCCCCCACCCACCCGCAGGGAGGATTTGGGCTCTTCTGAGAAACACCAGTGTGCGTCCCAAGTGAAACCAGGGCGTCTACCACAGGACGTCGCCAAACGGCAGTCGGATGCCAGAGGTGTACTTCCAGCCGGAAAAAGAGGGAAAAGGACAGCTTTCCCAGGGACAATTCTGGACCCTTGGGACCATCCAGAATCACCAAGGCCTCAAATTCGCACGGCCTGGGGAACGCTCTTCCGCCTGTCCAGCAATCCCCACGTCAAAACCTTTCTCGGCAGAGGCAGGCTCTCTCTCCCTTGTACTAGATAGCTCGGCAGAGCCTTCCGAGAAACATGCTGCGTCATTCAGCTTGAACGTGGGACGCGGAGGGGAGAGGACGCTTTCTCCCCGTTTGGAGGCGCCTTGCGCTTGGCTTCAAAGCTGCCTGGAACAGCACTAGCGGCCCGACGTCTCTGCACGGCAGGACTGTCGTTGTGGGCCGAGGCTGCGTGTTCTCCCAAAGCGAAAACCGTGCTGGCAATCCCTTTCTAGGAACTCCTCCCACGGCACCCCAGGTTCGGCTCCGGCCGAACGAAAGGTGACCTCGGGCCTCACGGTGAAGTTCCAGTGTTTCACGTCAGGGGACTTGGGTGTGCAGGGGTCTCCAATGAGGCCATACTCCACCACGGAGCGCCTTAACCCTGCGACGCTCCTGGGGACACACAGGGTAGGAGCCCATTCACCAGTTTCGCAGGATGACCTCTCTCCGTGCCGGAACGGCGACCTCTGGCTTCTGAGGAACCTTAGCGTAAGCAGGCCCCTGGAGACAGCTCTTCACATTCATAGCTAGGGCAGCGTACTCCTCTCTGTGTTGCCTAGGTAGAGTGGGCCAGTCGTCAGTGAGACTGGCGAAAGCAGCGCTGGTGGGACTCCCTTTGCCAGTCAGTCGCACGGCCTCCTTGACTGAAAGAGAACTGCAGTGCCAAAAGACACCTCGCTGACGACTGGCTCCAGGAAGAGACTCGGGACAGCACTCTCACAGAAGCGAAAGCTAGGCTGTGGGCCCAGCCTGAGGAGCAGTACGTACGTTCGCCACACTGCTTTACACAGCTAGGCGTGAGCCGGAGAGCCTTGGTCACTGAGGCCTACCTGAGGTACTGCCATACTTACCCAGTAGATCCCACGCAGAGGTCCCTGTGCCCAAAAGGGCCTCCACGGAAGGGCCCTGTCCCTCCCGTTGTGTTTCCTTGAGGTAATCAGAAACCACTGACGATAACTGTATGAGCTCAGGTGTGAAGCTGGGCGACCCTGGCCAAACCTGATTCCCCTCCGTGGTAGGCGAGACAGTGGCGGGTCCTAAGCTGCCTGAAGCACACTCCTCGCGCGCACCTTCTCTTTGCTGCCGGAAGGCCTCCCATGAGAAGTCTGAGTTGACTCGTGACAGAAGAAGTCTGAGTTGACTCGTGTGAGGCCTGCTGCTCTCAGTTCCTTGCTGGGAGCTTCAGCAGGAGCGCTCTGGAGCTCGCCGGCAGAAGAATTGTGAGTCCCCCCGCCCCACCCCGGCCTCGAGCAAAAGTCCAGATTTCCCCCGTTAGGAACACGTCGGAGTGCCAGAGGGAGCGGAGGGGCATGCGTTAACGGAATGCTTCGACCGTGGAAGGTATTTCACGAGACACTGTGCCCTCACGTTCGTTGTGACAACTGTCAAAGGGCCCTCGCTGTATGCCTTCCAACTCCTCGGCTGTGTTGGAGCCCCAGGAAGTAAATGCGTTCGTTTGACTAAGCTCCGTGAATGTGCAACGGTGATGGCGAAGCGCTGCCCTGTTCGCTCGAAAGCTCTCGTTCGTGCGGCCGTCACACGGCCGCAAGGTACGCAGTTCTAAACAGCCTTACATTCCATGCTGGTGTGCCAAGCCCCCCACCCACCCGCAGGGAGGATTTGGGCTCTTCTGAGAAACACCAGTGTGCGTCCCAAGTGAAACCAGGGCGTCTACCACAGGACGTCGCCAAACGGCAGTCGGATGCCAGAGGTGTACTTCCAGCCGGAAAAAGAGGGAAAAGGACAGCTTTCCCAGGGACAATTCTGGACCCTTGGGACCATCCAGAATCACCAAGGCCTCAAATTCGCACGGCCTGGGGAACGCTCTTCCGCCTGTCCAGCAATCCCCACGTCAAAACCTTTCTCGGCAGAGGCAGGCTCTCTCTCCCTTGTACTAGATAGCTCGGCAGAGCCTTCCGAGAAACATGCTGCGTCATTCAGCTTGAACGTGGGACGCGGAGGGGAGAGGACGCTTTCTCCCCGTTTGGAGGCGCCTTGCGCTTGGCTTCAAAGCTGCCTGGAACAGCACTAGCGGCCCGACGTCTCTGCACGGCAGGACTGTCGTTGTGGGCCGAGGCTGCGTGTTCTCCCAAAGCGAAAACCGTGCTGGCAATCCCTTTCTAGGAACTCCTCCCACGGCACCCCAGGTTCGGCTCCGGCCGAACGAAAGGTGACCTCGGGCCTCACGGTGAAGTTCCAGTGTTTCACGTCAGGGGACTTGGGTGTGCAGGGGTCTCCAATGAGGCCATACTCCACCACGGAGCGCCTTAACCCTGCGACGCTCCTGGGGACACACAGGGTAGGAGCCCATTCACCAGTTTCGCAGGATGACCTCTCTCCGTGCCGGAACGGCGACCTCTGGCTTCTGAGGAACCTTAGCGTAAGCAGGCCCCTGGAGACAGCTCTTCACATTCATAGCTAGGGCAGCGTACTCCTCTCTGTGTTGCCTAGGTAGAGTGGGCCAGTCGTCAGTGAGACTGGCGAAAGCAGCGCTGGTGGGACTCCCTTTGCCAGTCAGTCGCACGGCCTCCTTGACTGAAAGAGAACTGCAGTGCCAAAAGACACCTCGCTGACGACTGGCTCCAGGAAGAGACTCGGGACAGCACTCTCACAGAAGCGAAAGCTAGGCTGTGGGCCCAGCCTGAGGAGCAGTACGTACGTTCGCCACACTGCTTTACACAGCTAGGCGTGAGCCGGAGAGCCTTGGTCACTGAGGCCTACCTGAGGTACTGCCATACTTACCCAGTAGATCCCACGCAGAGGTCCCTGTGCCCTAAAGGGCCTCCACGGAAGGGTCCTGTCCCTCCCGTTGTGTTTCCTTGAGGTAATCAGAAACCACTGACGATAACTGTATGAGCTCAGGTGTGAAGCTGGGCGACCCTGGCCAAACCTGATTCCCCTCCGTGGTAGGCGAGACAGTGGCGGGTCCTAAGCTGCCTGAAGCACACTCCTCGCGCGCACCTTCTCTTTGCTGCCGGAAGGCCTCACATAAGAAGTCTGAGTTGACTCGTGTGAGGCCTGCTGCTCTCAGTTCCTTGCTGGGAGCTTCAGCAGGAGCGCTCTGGAGCTCGCCGGCAGAAGAATTGTGAGTCCCCCCGCCCCACCCCGGCCTCGAGCAAAAGTCCAGATTTCCCCCGTTAGGAACACCTCGGAGTGCCAGAGGGAGCGGAGGGGCATGCGTTAACGGAATGCTTCGACCGTGGAAGGTATTTCACGAGACACTGTGCCCTCACGTTCGTTGTGACAACTGTCAAAGGGCCCTCGCTGTATGCCTTCCAACTCCTCGGCTGTGTTGGAGCCCCAGGAAGTAAATGCGTTCGTTTGACTAAGCTCCGTGAATGTGCAACGGTGATGGCGAAGCGCTGCCCTGTTCGCTCGAAAGCTCTCGTTCGTGCGGCCGTCACACGGCCGCAAGGTACGCAGTTCTAAACAGCCTTACATTCCATGCTGGTGTGCCAAGCCCCCCACCCACCCGCAGGGAGGATTTGGGCTCTTCTGAGAAACACCAGTGTGCGTCCCAAGTGAAACCAGGGCGTCTACCACAGGACGTCGCCAAACGGCAGTCGGATGCCAGAGGTGTACTTCCAGCCGGAAAAAGAGGGAAAAGGACAGCTTTCCCAGGGACAATTCTGGACCCTTGGGACCATCCAGAATCACCAAGGCCTCAAATTCGCACGGCCTGGGGAACGCTCTTCCGCCTGTCCAGCAATCCCCACGTCAAAACCTTTCTCGGCAGAGGCAGGCTCTCTCTCCCTTGTACTAGATAGCTCGGCAGAGCCTTCCGAGAAACATGCTGCGTCATTCAGCTTGAACGTGGGACGCGGAGGGGAGAGGACGCTTTCTCCCCGTTTGGAGGCGCCTTGCGCTTGGCTTCAAAGCTGCCTGGAACAGCACTAGCGGCCCGACGTCTCTGCACGGCAGGACTGTCGTTGTGGGCCGAGGCTGCGTGTTCTCCCAAAGCGAAAACCGTGCTGGCAATCCCTTTCTAGGAACTCCTCCCACGGCACCCCAGGTTCGGCTCCGGCCGAACGAAAGGTGACCTCGGGCCTCACGGTGAAGTTCCAGTGTTTCACGTCAGGGGACTTGGGTGTGCAGGGGTCTCCAATGAGGCCATACTCCACCACGGAGTGCCTTAACCCTGCGACGCTCCTGGGGACACACAGGGTAGGAGCCCATTCACCAGTTTCGCAGGATGACCTCTCTCCGTGCCGGAACGGCGACCTCTGGCTTCTGAGGAACCTTAGCGTAAGCAGGCCCCTGGAGACAGCTCTTCACATTCATAGCTAGGGCAGCGTACTCCTCTCTGTGTTGCCTAGGTAGAGTGGGCCAGTCGTCAGTGAGACTGGCGAAAGCAGCGCTGGTGGGACTCCCTTTGCCAGTCAGTCGCACGGCCTCCTTGACTGAAAGAGAACTGCAGTGCCAAAAGACACCTCGCTGACGACTGGCTCCAGGAAGAGACTCGGGACAGCACTCTCACAGAAGCGAAAGCTAGGCTGTGGGCCCAGCCTGAGGAGCAGTACGTACGTTCGCCACACTGCTTTACACAGCTAGGCGTGAGCCGGAGAGCCTTGGTCACTGAGGCCTACCTGTGGTACTGCCATACTTACCCAGTAGATCCCACGCAGAGGTCCCTGTGCCCTAAAGGGCCTCCACGGAAGGGCCCTGTCCCTCCCGTTGTGTTTCCTTGAGGTAATCAGAAACCACTGACGATAACTGTATGAGCTCAGGTGTGAAGCTGGGCGACCCTGGCCAAACCTGATTCCCCTCCGTGGTAGGCGAGACAGTGGCGGGTCCTAAGCTGCCTGAAGCACACTCCTCGCGCGCACCTTCTCTTTGCTGCCGGAAGGCCTCACATAAGAAGTCTGAGTTGACTCGTGTGAGGCCTGCTGCTCTCAGTTCCTTGCTGGGAGCTTCAGCAGGAGCGCTCTGGAGCTCGCCGGCAGAAGAACTGTGAGTCCCCCCGCCCCACCCCGGCCTCGAGCAAAAGTCCAGATTTCCCCCGTTAGGAACACCTCGGAGTGCCAGAGGGAGCGGAGGGGCATGCGTTAACGGAATGCTTCGACCGTGGAAGGTATTTCATGAGACACTGTGCCCTCACGTTCGTTGTGACAACTGTCAAAGGGCCCTCGCTGTATGCCTTCCAACTCCTCGGCTGTGTTGGAGCCCCAGGAAGTAAATGCGTTCGTTTGACTAAGCTCCGTGAATGTGCAACGGTGATGGCGAAGCGCTGCCCTGTTCGCTCGAAAGCTCTCGTTCGTGCGGCCGTCACACGGCCGCAAGGTACGCAGTTCTAAACAGCCTTACATTCCATGCTGGTGTGCCAAGCCCCCCACCCACCCGCAGGGAGGATTTGGGCTCTTCTGAGAAACACCAGTGTGCGTCCCAAGTGAAACCAGGGCGTCTACCACAGGACGTCGCCAAACGGCAGTCGGATGCCAGAGGTGTACTTCCAGCCGGAAAAAGAGGGAAAAGGACAGCTTTCCCAGGGACAATTCTGGACCCTTGGGACCATCCAGAATCACCAAGGCCTCAAATTCGCACGGCCTGGGGAACGCTCTTCCGCCTGTCCAGCAATCCCCACGTCAAAACCTTTCTCGGCAGAGGCAGGCTCTCTCTCCCTTGTACTAGATAGCTCGGCAGAGCCTTCCGAGAAACATGCTGCGTCATTCAGCTTGAACGTGGGACGCGGAGGGGAGAGGACGCTTTCTCCCCGTTTGGAGGCGCCTTGCGCTTGGCTTCAAAGCTGCCTGGAACAGCACTAGCGGCCCGACGTCTCTGCACGGCAGGACTGTCGTTGTGGGCCGAGGCTGCGTGTTCTCCCAAAGCGAAAACCGTGCTGGCAATCCCTTTCTAGGAACTCCTCCCACGGCACCCCAGGTTCGGCTCCGGCCGAACGAAAGGTGACCTCGGGCCTCACGGTGAAGTTCCAGTGTTTCACGTCAGGGGACTTGGGTGTGCAGGGGTCTCCAATGAGGCCATACTCCACCACGGAGCGCCTTAACCCTGCGACGCTCCTGGGGACACACAGGGTAGGAGCCCATTCACCAGTTTCGCAGGATGACCTCTCTCCGTGCCGGAACGGCGACCTCTGGCTTCTGAGGAACCTTAGCGTAAGCAGGCCCCTGGAGACAGCTCTTCACATTCATAGCTAGGGCAGCGTACTCCTCTCTGTGTTGCCTAGGTAGAGTGGGCCAGTCGTCAGTGAGACTGGCGAAAGCAGCGCTGGTGGGACTCCCTTTGCCAGTCAGTCGCACGGCCTCCTTGACTGAAAGAGAACTGCAGTGCCAAAAGACACCTCGCTGACGACTGGCTCCAGGAAGAGACTCGGGACAGCACTCTCACAGAAGCGAAAGCTAGGCTGTGGGCCCAGCCTGAGGAGCAGTACGTACGTTCGCCACACTGCTTTACACAGCTAGGCGTGAGCCGGAGAGCCTTGGTCACTGAGGCCTACCTGAGGTACTGCCATACTTACCCAGTAGATCCCACGCAGAGGTCCCTGTGCCCAAAAGGGCCTCCACGGAAGGGCCCTGTCCCTCCCGTTGTGTTTCCTTGAGGTAATCAGAAACCACTGACGATAACTGTATGAGCTCAGGTGTGAAGCTGGGCGACCCTGGCCAAACCTGATTCCCCTCCGTGGTAGGCGAGACAGTGGCGGGTCCTAAGCTGCCTGAAGCACACTCCTCGCGCGCACCTTCTCTTTGCTGCCGGAAGGCCTCCCATGAGAAGTCTGAGTTGACTCGTGACAGAAGAAGTCTGAGTTGACTCGTGTGAGGCCTGCTGCTCTCAGTTCCTTGCTGGGAGCTTCAGCAGGAGCGCTCTGGAGCTCGCCGGCAGAAGAATTGTGAGTCCCCCCGCCCCACCCCGGCCTCGAGCAAAAGTCCAGATTTCCCCCGTTAGGAACACGTCGGAGTGCCAGAGGGAGCGGAGGGGCATGCGTTAACGGAATGCTTCGACCGTGGAAGGTATTTCACGAGACACTGTGCCCTCACGTTCGTTGTGACAACTGTCAAAGGGCCCTCGCTGTATGCCTTCCAACTCCTCGGCTGTGTTGGAGCCCCAGGAAGTAAATGCGTTCGTTTGACTAAGCTCCGTGAATGTGCAACGGTGATGGCGAAGCGCTGCCCTGTTCGCTCGAAAGCTCTCGTTCGTGCGGCCGTCACACGGCCGCAAGGTACGCAGTTCTAAACAGCCTTACATTCCATGCTGGTGTGCCAAGCCCCCCACCCACCCGCAGGGAGGATTTGGGCTCTTCTGAGAAACACCAGTGTGCGTCCCAAGTGAAACCAGGGCGTCTACCACAGGACGTCGCCAAACGGCAGTCGGATGCCAGAGGTGTACTTCCAGCCGGAAAAAGAGGGAAAAGGACAGCTTTCCCAGGGACAATTCTGGACCCTTGGGACCATCCAGAATCACCAAGGCCTCAAATTCGCACGGCCTGGGGAACGCTCTTCCGCCTGTCCAGCAATCCCCACGTCAAAACCTTTCTCGGCAGAGGCAGGCTCTCTCTCCCTTGTACTAGATAGCTCGGCAGAGCCTTCCGAGAAACATGCTGCGTCATTCAGCTTGAACGTGGGACGCGGAGGGGAGAGGACGCTTTCTCCCCGTTTGGAGGCGCCTTGCGCTTGGCTTCAAAGCTGCCTGGAACAACACTAGCGGCCCGACGTCTCTGCACGGCAGGACTGTCGTTGTGGGCCGAGGCTGCGTGTTCTCCCAAAGCGAAAACCGTGCTGGCCATCCCTTTCTAGGAACTCCTCCCACGGCACCCCAGGTTCGGCTCCGGCCGAACGAAAGGTGACCTCGGGCCTCACGGTGAAGTTCCAGTGTTTCACGTCAGGGGACTTGGGTGTGCAGGGGTCTCCAATGAGGCCATACTCCACCACGGAGTGCCTTAACCCTGCGACGCTCCTGGGGACACACAGGGTAGGAGCCCATTCACCAGTTTCGCAGGATGACCTCTCTCCGTGCCGGAACGGCGACCTCTGGCTTCTGAGGAACCTTAGCGTAAGCAGGCCCCTGGAGACAGCTCTTCACATTCATAGCTAGGGCAGCGTACTCCTCTCTGTGTTGCCTAGGTAGAGTGGGCCAGTCGTCAGTGAGACTGGCGAAAGCAGCGCTGGTGGGACTCCCTTTGCCAGTCAGTCGCACGGCCTCCTTGACTGAAAGAGAACTGCAGTGCCAAAAGACACCTCGCTGACGACTGGCTCCAGGAAGAGACTCGGGACAGCACTCTCACAGAAGCGAAAGCTAGGCTGTGGGCCCAGCCTGAGGAGCAGTACGTACGTTCGCCACACTGCTTTACACAGCTAGGCGTGAGCCGGAGAGCCTTGGTCACTGAGGCCTACCTGAGGTACTGCCATACTTACCCAGTAGATCCCACGCAGAGGTCCCTGTGCCCTAAAGGGCCTCCACGGAAGGGCCCTGTCCCTCCCGTTGTGTTTCCTTGAGGTAATCAGAAACCACTGACGATAACTGTATGAGCTCAGGTGTGAAGCTGGGCGACCCTGGCCAAACCTGATTCCCCTCCGTGGTAGGCGAGACAGTGGCGGGTCCTAAGCTGCCTGAAGCACACTCCTCGCGCGCACCTTCTCTTTGCTGCCGGAAGGCCTCCCATGAGAAGTCTGAGTTGACTCGTGACAGAAGAAGTCTGAGTTGACTCGTGTGAGGCCTGCTGCTCTCAGTTCCTTGCTGGGAGCTTCAGCAGGAGCGCTCTGGAGCTCGCCGGCAGAAGAATTGTGAGTCCCCCCGCCCCACCCCGGCCTCGAGCAAAAGTCCAGATTTCCCCCGTTAGGAACACGTCGGAGTGCCAGAGGGAGCGGAGGGGCATGCGTTAACGGAATGCTTCGACCGTGGAAGGTATTTCACGAGACACTGTGCCCTCACGTTCGTTGTGACAACTGTCAAAGGGCCCTCGCTGTATGCCTTCCAACTCCTCGGCTGTGTTGGAGCCCCAGGAAGTAAATGCGTTCGTTTGACTAAGCTCCGTGAATGTGCAACGGTGATGGCGAAGCGCTGCCCTGTTCGCTCGAAAGCTCTCGTTCGTGCGGCCGTCACACGGCCGCAAGGTACGCAGTTCTAAACAGCCTTACATTCCATGCTGGTGTGCCAAGCCCCCCACCCACCCGCAGGGAGGATTTGGGCTCTTCTGAGAAACACCAGTGTGCGTCCCAAGTGAAACCAGGGCGTCTACCACAGGACGTCGCCAAACGGCAGTCGGATGCCAGAGGTGTACTTCCAGCCGGAAAAAGAGGGAAAAGGACAGCTTTCCCAGGGACAATTCTGGACCCTTGGGACCATCCAGAATCACCAAGGCCTCAAATTCGCACGGCCTGGGGAACGCTCTTCCGCCTGTCCAGCAATCCCCACGTCAAAACCTTTCTCGGCAGAGGCAGGCTCTCTCTCCCTTGTACTAGATAGCTCGGCAGAGCCTTCCGAGAAACATGCTGCGTCATTCAGCTTGAACGTGGGACGCGGAGGGGAGAGGACGCTTTCTCCCCGTTTGGAGGCGCCTTGCGCTTGGCTTCAAAGCTGCCTGGAACAGCACTAGCGGCCCGACGTCTCTGCACGGCAGGACTGTCGTTGTGGGCCGAGGCTGCGTGTTCTCCCAAAGCGAAAACCGTGCTGGCCATCCCTTTCTAGGAACTCCTCCCACGGCACCCCAGGTTCGGCTCCGGCCGAACGAAAGGTGACCTCGGGCCTCACGGTGAAGTTCCAGTGTTTCACGTCAGGGGACTTGGGTGTGCAGGGGTCTCCAATGAGGCCATACTCCACCACGGAGTGCCTTAACCCTGCGACGCTCCTGGGGACACACAGGGTAGGAGCCCATTCACCAGTTTCGCAGGATGACCTCTCTCCGTGCCGGAACGGCGACCTCTGGCTTCTGAGGAACCTTAGCGTAAGCAGGCCCCTGGAGACAGCTCTTCACATTCATAGCTAGGGCAGCGTACTCCTCTCTGTGTTGCCTAGGTAGAGTGGGCCAGTCGTCAGTGAGACTGGCGAAAGCAGCGCTGGTGGGACTCCCTTTGCCAGTCAGTCGCACGGCCTCCTTGACTGAAAGAGAACTGCAGTGCCAAAAGACACCTCGCTGACGACTGGCTCCAGGAAGAGACTCGGGACAGCACTCTCACAGAAGCGAAAGCTAGGCTGTGGGCCCAGCCTGAGGAGCAGTACGTACGTTCGCCACACTGCTTTACACAGCTAGGCGTGAGCCGGAGAGCCTTGGTCACTGAGGCCTACCTGAGGTACTGCCATACTTACCCAGTAGATCCCACGCAGAGGTCCCTGTGCCCTAAAGGGCCTCCACGGAAGGGCCCTGTCCCTCCCGTTGTGTTTCCTTGAGGTAATCAGAAACCACTGACGATAACTGTATGAGCTCAGGTGTGAAGCTGGGCGACCCTGGCCAAACCTGATTCCCCTCCGTGGTAGGCGAGACAGTGGCGGGTCCTAAGCTGCCTGAAGCACACTCCTCGCGCGCACCTTCTCTTTGCTGCCGGAAGGCCTCCCATGAGAAGTCTGAGTTGACTCGTGACAGAAGAAGTCTGAGTTGACTCGTGTGAGGCCTGCTGCTCTCAGTTCCTTGCTGGGAGCTTCAGCAGGAGCGCTCTGGAGCTCGCCGGCAGAAGAATTGTGAGTCCCCCCGCCCCACCCCGGCCTCGAGCAAAAGTCCAGATTTCCCCCGTTAGGAACACCTCGGAGTGCCAGAGGGAGCGGAGGGGCATGCGTTAACGGAATGCTTCGACCGTGGAAGGTATTTCACGAGACACTGTGCCCTCACGTTCGTTGTGACAACTGTCAAAGGGCCCTCGCTGTATGCCTTCCAACTCCTCGGCTGTGTTGGAGCCCCAGGAAGTAAATGCGTTCGTTTGACTAAGCTCCGTGAATGTGCAACGGTGATGGCGAAGCGCTGCCCTGTTCGCTCGAAAGCTCTCGTTCGTGCGGCCGTCACACGGCCGCAAGGTACGCAGTTCTAAACAGCCTTACATTCCATGCTGGTGTGCCAAGCCCCCCACCCACCCGCAGGGAGGATTTGGGCTCTTCTGAGAAACACCAGTGTGCGTCCCAAGTGAAACCAGGGCGTCTACCACAGGACGTCGCCAAACGGCAGTCGGATGCCAGAGGTGTACTTCCAGCCGGAAAAAGAGGGAAAAGGACAGCTTTCCCAGGGACAATTCTGGACCCTTGGGACCATCCAGAATCACCAAGGCCTCAAATTCGCACGGCCTGGGGAACGCTCTTCCGCCTGTCCAGCAATCCCCACGTCAAAACCTTTCTCGGCAGAGGCAGGCTCTCTCTCCCTTGTACTAGATAGCTCGGCAGAGCCTTCCGAGAAACATGCTGCGTCATTCAGCTTGAACGTGGGACGCGGAGGGGAGAGGACGCTTTCTCCCCGTTTGGAGGCGCCTTGCGCTTGGCTTCAAAGCTGCCTGGAACAGCACTAGCGGCCCGACGTCTCTGCACGGCAGGACTGTCGTTGTGGGCCGAGGCTGCGTGTTCTCCCAAAGCGAAAACCGTGCTGGCAATCCCTTTCTAGGAACTCCTCCCACGGCACCCCAGGTTCGGCTCCGGCCGAACGAAAGGTGACCTCGGGCCTCACGGTGAAGTTCCAGTGTTTCACGTCAGGGGACTTGGGTGTGCAGGGGTCTCCAATGAGGCCATACTCCACCACGGAGCGCCTTAACCCTGCGACGCTCCTGGGGACACACAGGGTAGGAGCCCATTCACCAGTTTCGCAGGATGACCTCTCTCCGTGCCGGAACGGCGACCTCTGGCTTCTGAGGAACCTTAGCGTAAGCAGGCCCCTGGAGACAGCTCTTCACATTCATAGCTAGGGCAGCGTACTCCTCTCTGTGTTGCCTAGGTAGAGTGGGCCAGTCGTCAGTGAGACTGGCGAAAGCAGCGCTGGTGGGACTCCCTTTGCCAGTCAGTCGCACGGCCTCCTTGACTGAAAGAGAACTGCAGTGCCAAAAGACACCTCGCTGACGACTGGCTCCAGGAAGAGACTCGGGACAGCACTCTCACAGAAGCGAAAGCTAGGCTGTGGGCCCAGCCTGAGGAGCAGTACGTACGTTCGCCACACTGCTTTACACAGCTAGGCGTGAGCCGGAGAGCCTTGGTCACTGAGGCCTACCTGAGGTACTGCCATACTTACCCAGTAGATCCCACGCAGAGGTCCCTGTGCCCTAAAGGGCCTCCACGGAAGGGCCCTGTCCCTCCCGTTGTGTTTCCTTGAGGTAATCAGAAACCACTGACGATAACTGTATGAGCTCAGGTGTGAAGCTGGGCGACCCTGGCCAAACCTGATTCCCCTCCGTGGTAGGCGAGACAGTGGCGGGTCCTAAGCTGCCTGAAGCACACTCCTCGCGCGCACCTTCTCTTTGCTGCCGGAAGGCCTCCCATGAGAAGTCTGAGTTGACTCGTGACAGAAGAAGTCTGAGTTGACTCGTGTGAGGCCTGCTGCTCTCAGTTCCTTGCTGGGAGCTTCAGCAGGAGCGCTCTGGAGCTCGCCGGCAGAAGAATTGTGAGTCCCCCCGCCCCACCCCGGCCTCGAGCAAAAGTCCAGATTTCCCCCGTTAGGAACACGTCGGAGTGCCAGAGGGAGCGGAGGGGCATGCGTTAACGGAATGCTTCGACCGTGGAAGGTATTTCACGAGACACTGTGCCCTCACGTTCGTTGTGACAACTGTCAAAGGGCCCTCGCTGTATGCCTTCCAACTCCTCGGCTGTGTTGGAGCCCCAGGAAGTAAATGCGTTCGTTTGACTAAGCTCCGTGAATGTGCAACGGTGATGGCGAAGCGCTGCCCTGTTCGCTCGAAAGCTCTCGTTCGTGCGGCCGTCACACGGCCGCAAGGTACGCAGTTCTAAACAGCCTTACATTCCATGCTGGTGTGCCAAGCCCCCCACCCACCCGCAGGGAGGATTTGGGCTCTTCTGAGAAACACCAGTGTGCGTCCCAAGTGAAACCAGGGCGTCTACCACAGGACGTCGCCAAACGGCAGTCGGATGCCAGAGGTGTACTTCCAGCCGGAAAAAGAGGGAAAAGGACAGCTTTCCCAGGGACAATTCTGGACCCTTGGGACCATCCAGAATCACCAAGGCCTCAAATTCGCACGGCCTGGGGAACGCTCTTCCGCCTGTCCAGCAATCCCCACGTCAAAACCTTTCTCGGCAGAGGCAGGCTCTCTCTCCCTTGTACTAGATAGCTCGGCAGAGCCTTCCGAGAAACATGCTGCGTCATTCAGCTTGAACGTGGGACGCGGAGGGGAGAGGACGCTTTCTCCCCGTTTGGAGGCGCCTTGCGCTTGGCTTCAAAGCTGCCTGGAACAGCACTAGCGGCCCGACGTCTCTGCACGGCAGGACTGTCGTTGTGGGCCGAGGCTGCGTGTTCTCCCAAAGCGAAAACCGTGCTGGCCATCCCTTTCTAGGAACTCCTCCCACGGCACCCCAGGTTCGGCTCCGGCCGAACGAAAGGTGACCTCGGGCCTCACGGTGAAGTTCCAGTGTTTCACGTCAGGGGACTTGGGTGTGCAGGGGTCTCCAATGAGGCCATACTCCACCACGGAGTGCCTTAACCCTGCGACGCTCCTGGGGACACACAGGGTAGGAGCCCATTCACCAGTTTCGCAGGATGACCTCTCTCCGTGCCGGAACGGCGACCTCTGGCTTCTGAGGAACCTTAGCGTAAGCAGGCCCCTGGAGACAGCTCTTCACATTCATAGCTAGGGCAGCGTACTCCTCTCTGTGTTGCCTAGGTAGAGTGGGCCAGTCGTCAGTGAGACTGGCGAAAGCAGCGCTGGTGGGACTCCCTTTGCCAGTCAGTCGCACGGCCTCCTTGACTGAAAGAGAACTGCAGTGCCAAAAGACACCTCGCTGACGACTGGCTCCAGGAAGAGACTCGGGACAGCACTCTCACAGAAGCGAAAGCTAGGCTGTGGGCCCAGCCTGAGGAGCAGTACGTACGTTCGCCACACTGCTTTACACAGCTAGGCGTGAGCCGGAGAGCCTTGGTCACTGAGGCCTACCTGAGGTACTGCCATACTTACCCAGTAGATCCCACGCAGAGGTCCCTGTGCCCTAAAGGGCCTCCACGGAAGGGCCCTGTCCCTCCCGTTGTGTTTCCTTGAGGTAATCAGAAACCACTGACGATAACTGTATGAGCTCAGGTGTGAAGCTGGGCGACCCTGGCCAAACCTGATTCCCCTCCGTGGTAGGCGAGACAGTGGCGGGTCCTAAGCTGCCTGAAGCACACTCCTCGCGCGCACCTTCTCTTTGCTGCCGGAAGGCCTCCCATGAGAAGTCTGAGTTGACTCGTGACAGAAGAAGTCTGAGTTGACTCGTGTGAGGCCTGCTGCTCTCAGTTCCTTGCTGGGAGCTTCAGCAGGAGCGCTCTGGAGCTCGCCGGCAGAAGAATTGTGAGTCCCCCCGCCCCACCCCGGCCTCGAGCAAAAGTCCAGATTTCCCCCGTTAGGAACACGTCGGAGTGCCAGAGGGAGCGGAGGGGCATGCGTTAACGGAATGCTTCGACCGTGGAAGGTATTTCACGAGACACTGTGCCCTCACGTTCGTTGTGACAACTGTCAAAGGGCCCTCGCTGTATGCCTTCCAACTCCTCGGCTGTGTTGGAGCCCCAGGAAGTAAATGCGTTCGTTTGACTAAGCTCCGTGAATGTGCAACGGTGATGGCGAAGCGCTGCCCTGTTCGCTCGAAAGCTCTCGTTCGTGCGGCCGTCACACGGCCGCAAGGTACGCAGTTCTAAACAGCCTTACATTCCATGCTGGTGTGCCAAGCCCCCCACCCACCCGCAGGGAGGATTTGGGCTCTTCTGAGAAACACCAGTGTGCGTCCCAAGTGAAACCAGGGCGTCTACCACAGGACGTCGCCAAACGGCAGTCGGATGCCAGAGGTGTACTTCCAGCCGGAAAAAGAGGGAAAAGGACAGCTTTCCCAGGGACAATTCTGGACCCTTGGGACCATCCAGAATCACCAAGGCCTCAAATTCGCACGGCCTGGGGAACGCTCTTCCGCCTGTCCAGCAATCCCCACGTCAAAACCTTTCTCGGCAGAGGCAGGCTCTCTCTCCCTTGTACTAGATAGCTCGGCAGAGCCTTCCGAGAAACATGCTGCGTCATTCAGCTTGAACGTGGGACGCGGAGGGGAGAGGACGCTTTCTCCCCGTTTGGAGGCGCCTTGCGCTTGGCTTCAAAGCTGCCTGGAACAGCACTAGCGGCCCGACGTCTCTGCACGGCAGGACTGTCGTTGTGGGCCGAGGCTGCGTGTTCTCCCAAAGCGAAAACCGTGCTGGCCATCCCTTTCTAGGAACTCCTCCCACGGCACCCCAGGTTCGGCTCCGGCCGAACGAAAGGTGACCTCGGGCCTCACGGTGAAGTTCCAGTGTTTCACGTCAGGGGACTTGGGTGTGCAGGGGTCTCCAATGAGGCCATACTCCACCACGGAGCGCCTTAACCCTGCGACGCTCCTGGGGACACACAGGGTAGGAGCCCATTCACCAGTTTCGCAGGATGACCTCTCTCCGTGCCGGAACGGCGACCTCTGGCTTCTGAGGAACCTTAGCGTAAGCAGGCCCCTGGAGACAGCTCTTCACATTCATAGCTAGGGCAGCGTACTCCTCTCTGTGTTGCCTAGGTAGAGTGGGCCAGTCGTCAGTGAGACTGGCGAAAGCAGCGCTGGTGGGACTCCCTTTGCCAGTCAGTCGCACGGCCTCCTTGACTGAAAGAGAACTGCAGTGCCAAAAGACACCTCGCTGACGACTGGCTCCAGGAAGAGACTCGGGACAGCACTCTCACAGAAGCGAAAGCTAGGCTGTGGGCCCAGCCTGAGGAGCAGTACGTACGTTCGCCACACTGCTTTACACAGCTAGGCGTGAGCCGGAGAGCCTTGGTCACTGAGGCCTACCTGAGGTACTGCCATACTTACCCAGTAGATCCCACGCAGAGGTCCCTGTGCCCTAAAGGGCCTCCACGGAAGGGCCCTGTCCCTCCCGTTGTGTTTCCTTGAGGTAATCAGAAACCACTGACGATAACTGTATGAGCTCAGGTGTGAAGCTGGGCGACCCTGGCCAAACCTGATTCCCCTCCGTGGTAGGCGAGACAGTGGCGGGTCCTAAGCTGCCTGAAGCACACTCCTCGCGCGCACCTTCTCTTTGCTGCCGGAAGGCCTCCCATGAGAAGTCTGAGTTGACTCGTGACAGAAGAAGTCTGAGTTGACTCGTGTGAGGCCTGCTGCTCTCAGTTCCTTGCTGGGAGCTTCAGCAGGAGCGCTCTGGAGCTCGCCGGCAGAAGAATTGTGAGTCCCCCCGCCCCACCCCGGCCTCGAGCAAAAGTCCAGATTTCCCCCGTTAGGAACACGTCGGAGTGCCAGAGGGAGCGGAGGGGCATGCGTTAACGGAATGCTTCGACCGTGGAAGGTATTTCACGAGACACTGTGCCCTCACGTTCGTTGTGACAACTGTCAAAGGGCCCTCGCTGTATGCCTTCCAACTCCTCGGCTGTGTTGGAGCCCCAGGAAGTAAATGCGTTCGTTTGACTAAGCTCCGTGAATGTGCAACGGTGATGGCGAAGCGCTGCCCTGTTCGCTCGAAAGCTCTCGTTCGTGCGGCCGTCACACGGCCGCAAGGTACGCAGTTCTAAACAGCCTTACATTCCATGCTGGTGTGCCAAGCCCCCCACCCACCCGCAGGGAGGATTTGGGCTCTTCTGAGAAACACCAGTGTGCGTCCCAAGTGAAACCAGGGCGTCTACCACAGGACGTCGCCAAACGGCAGTCGGATGCCAGAGGTGTACTTCCAGCCGGAAAAAGAGGGAAAAGGACAGCTTTCCCAGGGACAATTCTGGACCCTTGGGACCATCCAGAATCACCAAGGCCTCAAATTCGCACGGCCTGGGGAACGCTCTTCCGCCTGTCCAGCAATCCCCACGTCAAAACCTTTCTCGGCAGAGGCAGGCTCTCTCTCCCTTGTACTAGATAGCTCGGCAGAGCCTTCCGAGAAACATGCTGCGTCATTCAGCTTGAACGTGGGACGCGGAGGGGAGAGGACGCTTTCTCCCCGTTTGGAGGCGCCTTGCGCTTGGCTTCAAAGCTGCCTGGAACAGCACTAGCGGCCCGACGTCTCTGCACGGCAGGACTGTCGTTGTGGGCCGAGGCTGCGTGTTCTCCCAAAGCGAAAACCGTGCTGGCAATCCCTTTCTAGGAACTCCTCCCACGGCACCCCAGGTTCGGCTCCGGCCGAACGAAAGGTGACCTCGGGCCTCACGGTGAAGTTCCAGTGTTTCACGTCAGGGGACTTGGGTGTGCAGGGGTCTCCAATGAGGCCATACTCCACCACGGAGCGCCTTAACCCTGCGACGCTCCTGGGGACACACAGGGTAGGAGCCCATTCACCAGTTTCGCAGGATGACCTCTCTCCGTGCCGGAACGGCGACCTCTGGCTTCTGAGGAACCTTAGCGTAAGCAGGCCCCTGGAGACAGCTCTTCACATTCATAGCTAGGGCAGCGTACTCCTCTCTGTGTTGCCTAGGTAGAGTGGGCCAGTCGTCAGTGAGACTGGCGAAAGCAGCGCTGGTGGGACTCCCTTTGCCAGTCAGTCGCACGGCCTCCTTGACTGAAAGAGAACTGCAGTGCCAAAAGACACCTCGCTGACGACTGGCTCCAGGAAGAGACTCGGGACAGCACTCTCACAGAAGCGAAAGCTAGGCTGTGGGCCCAGCCTGAGGAGCAGTACGTACGTTCGCCACACTGCTTTACACAGCTAGGCGTGAGCCGGAGAGCCTTGGTCACTGAGGCCTACCTGAGGTACTGCCATACTTACCCAGTAGATCCCACGCAGAGGTCCCTGTGCCCTAAAGGGCCTCCACGGAAGGGCCCTGTCCCTCCCGTTGTGTTTCCTTGAGGTAATCAGAAACCACTGACGATAACTGTATGAGCTCAGGTGTGAAGCTGGGCGACCCTGGCCAAACCTGATTCCCCTCCGTGGTAGGCGAGACAGTGGCGGGTCCTAAGCTGCCTGAAGCACACTCCTCGCGCGCACCTTCTCTTTGCTGCCGGAAGGCCTCCCATGAGAAGTCTGAGTTGACTCGTGACAGAAGAAGTCTGAGTTGACTCGTGTGAGGCCTGCTGCTCTCAGTTCCTTGCTGGGAGCTTCAGCAGGAGCGCTCTGGAGCTCGCCGGCAGAAGAATTGTGAGTCCCCCCGCCCCACCCCGGCCTCGAGCAAAAGTCCAGATTTCCCCCGTTAGGAACACGTCGGAGTGCCAGAGGGAGCGGAGGGGCATGCGTTAACGGAATGCTTCGACCGTGGAAGGTATTTCACGAGACACTGTGCCCTCACGTTCGTTGTGACAACTGTCAAAGGGCCCTCGCTGTATGCCTTCCAACTCCTCGGCTGTGTTGGAGCCCCAGGAAGTAAATGCGTTCGTTTGACTAAGCTCCGTGAATGTGCAACGGTGATGGCGAAGCGCTGCCCTGTTCGCTCGAAAGCTCTCGTTCGTGCGGCCGTCACACGGCCGCAAGGTACGCAGTTCTAAACAGCCTTACATTCCATGCTGGTGTGCCAAGCCCCCCACCCACCCGCAGGGAGGATTTGGGCTCTTCTGAGAAACACCAGTGTGCGTCCCAAGTGAAACCAGGGCGTCTACCACAGGACGTCGCCAAACGGCAGTCGGATGCCAGAGGTGTACTTCCAGCCGGAAAAAGAGGGAAAAGGACAGCTTTCCCAGGGACAATTCTGGACCCTTGGGACCATCCAGAATCACCAAGGCCTCAAATTCGCACGGCCTGGGGAACGCTCTTCCGCCTGTCCAGCAATCCCCACGTCAAAACCTTTCTCGGCAGAGGCAGGCTCTCTCTCCCTTGTACTAGATAGCTCGGCAGAGCCTTCCGAGAAACATGCTGCGTCATTCAGCTTGAACGTGGGACGCGGAGGGGAGAGGACGCTTTCTCCCCGTTTGGAGGCGCCTTGCGCTTGGCTTCAAAGCTGCCTGGAACAGCACTAGCGGCCCGACGTCTCTGCACGGCAGGACTGTCGTTGTGGGCCGAGGCTGCGTGTTCTCCCAAAGCGAAAACCGTGCTGGCAATCCCTTTCTAGGAACTCCTCCCACGGCACCCCAGGTTCGGCTCCGGCCGAACGAAAGGTGACCTCGGGCCTCACGGTGAAGTTCCAGTGTTTCACGTCAGGGGACTTGGGTGTGCAGGGGTCTCCAATGAGGCCATACTCCACCACGGAGTGCCTTAACCCTGCGACGCTCCTGGGGACACACAGGGTAGGAGCCCATTCACCAGTTTCGCAGGATGACCTCTCTCCGTGCCGGAACGGCGACCTCTGGCTTCTGAGGAACCTTAGCGTAAGCAGGCCCCTGGAGACAGCTCTTCACATTCATAGCTAGGGCAGCGTACTCCTCTCTGTGTTGCCTAGGTAGAGTGGGCCAGTCGTCAGTGAGACTGGCGAAAGCAGCGCTGGTGGGACTCCCTTTGCCAGTCAGTCGCACGGCCTCCTTGACTGAAAGAGAACTGCAGTGCCAAAAGACACCTCGCTGACGACTGGCTCCAGGAAGAGACTCGGGACAGCACTCTCACAGAAGCGAAAGCTAGGCTGTGGGCCCAGCCTGAGGAGCAGTACGTACGTTCGCCACACTGCTTTACACAGCTAGGCGTGAGCCGGAGAGCCTTGGTCACTGAGGCCTACCTGAGGTACTGCCATACTTACCCAGTAGATCCCACGCAGAGGTCCCTGTGCCCTAAAGGGCCTCCACGGAAGGGCCCTGTCCCTCCCGTTGTGTTTCCTTGAGGTAATCAGAAACCACTGACGATAACTGTATGAGCTCAGGTGTGAAGCTGGGCGACCCTGGCCAAACCTGATTCCCCTCCGTGGTAGGCGAGACAGTGGCGGGTCCTAAGCTGCCTGAAGCACACTCCTCGCGCGCACCTTCTCTTTGCTGCCGGAAGGCCTCCCATGAGAAGTCTGAGTTGACTCGTGACAGAAGAAGTCTGAGTTGACTCGTGTGAGGCCTGCTGCTCTCAGTTCCTTGCTGGGAGCTTCAGCAGGAGCGCTCTGGAGCTCGCCGGCAGAAGAATTGTGAGTCCCCCCGCCCCACCCCGGCCTCGAGCAAAAGTCCAGATTTCCCCCGTTAGGAACACGTCGGAGTGCCAGAGGGAGCGGAGGGGCATGCGTTAACGGAATGCTTCGACCGTGGAAGGTATTTCACGAGACACTGTGCCCTCACGTTCGTTGTGACAACTGTCAAAGGGCCCTCGCTGTATGCCTTCCAACTCCTCGGCTGTGTTGGAGCCCCAGGAAGTAAATGCGTTCGTTTGACTAAGCTCCGTGAATGTGCAACGGTGATGGCGAAGCGCTGCCCTGTTCGCTCGAAAGCTCTCGTTCGTGCGGCCGTCACACGGCCGCAAGGTACGCAGTTCTAAACAGCCTTACATTCCATGCTGGTGTGCCAAGCCCCCCACCCACCCGCAGGGAGGATTTGGGCTCTTCTGAGAAACACCAGTGTGCGTCCCAAGTGAAACCAGGGCGTCTACCACAGGACGTCGCCAAACGGCAGTCGGATGCCAGAGGTGTACTTCCAGCCGGAAAAAGAGGGAAAAGGACAGCTTTCCCAGGGACAATTCTGGACCCTTGGGACCATCCAGAATCACCAAGGCCTCAAATTCGCACGGCCTGGGGAACGCTCTTCCGCCTGTCCAGCAATCCCCACGTCAAAACCTTTCTCGGCAGAGGCAGGCTCTCTCTCCCTTGTACTAGATAGCTCGGCAGAGCCTTCCGAGAAACATGCTGCGTCATTCAGCTTGAACGTGGGACGCGGAGGGGAGAGGACGCTTTCTCCCCGTTTGGAGGCGCCTTGCGCTTGGCTTCAAAGCTGCCTGGAACAGCACTAGCGGCCCGACGTCTCTGCACGGCAGGACTGTCGTTGTGGGCCGAGGCTGCGTGTTCTCCCAAAGCGAAAACCGTGCTGGCAATCCCTTTCTAGGAACTCCTCCCACGGCACCCCAGGTTCGGCTCCGGCCGAACGAAAGGTGACCTCGGGCCTCACGGTGAAGTTCCAGTGTTTCACGTCAGGGGACTTGGGTGTGCAGGGGTCTCCAATGAGGCCATACTCCACCACGGAGTGCCTTAACCCTGCGACGCTCCTGGGGACACACAGGGTAGGAGCCCATTCACCAGTTTCGCAGGATGACCTCTCTCCGTGCCGGAACGGCGACCTCTGGCTTCTGAGGAACCTTAGCGTAAGCAGGCCCCTGGAGACAGCTCTTCACATTCATAGCTAGGGCAGCGTACTCCTCTCTGTGTTGCCTAGGTAGAGTGGGCCAGTCGTCAGTGAGACTGGCGAAAGCAGCGCTGGTGGGACTCCCTTTGCCAGTCAGTCGCACGGCCTCCTTGACTGAAAGAGAACTGCAGTGCCAAAAGACACCTCGCTGACGACTGGCTCCAGGAAGAGACTCGGGACAGCACTCTCACAGAAGCGAAAGCTAGGCTGTGGGCCCAGCCTGAGGAGCAGTACGTACGTTCGCCACACTGCTTTACACAGCTAGGCGTGAGCCGGAGAGCCTTGGTCACTGAGGCCTACCTGAGGTACTGCCATACTTACCCAGTAGATCCCACGCAGAGGTCCCTGTGCCCTAAAGGGCCTCCACGGAAGGGCCCTGTCCCTCCCGTTGTGTTTCCTTGAGGTAATCAGAAACCACTGACGATAACTGTATGAGCTCAGGTGTGAAGCTGGGCGACCCTGGCCAAACCTGATTCCCCTCCGTGGTAGGCGAGACAGTGGCGGGTCCTAAGCTGCCTGAAGCACACTCCTCGCGCGCACCTTCTCTTTGCTGCCGGAAGGCCTCCCATGAGAAGTCTGAGTTGACTCGTGACAGAAGAAGTCTGAGTTGACTCGTGTGAGGCCTGCTGCTCTCAGTTCCTTGCTGGGAGCTTCAGCAGGAGCGCTCTGGAGCTCGCCGGCAGAAGAATTGTGAGTCCCCCCGCCCCACCCCGGCCTCGAGCAAAAGTCCAGATTTCCCCCGTTAGGAACACGTCGGAGTGCCAGAGGGAGCGGAGGGGCATGCGTTAACGGAATGCTTCGACCGTGGAAGGTATTTCACGAGACACTGTGCCCTCACGTTCGTTGTGACAACTGTCAAAGGGCCCTCGCTGTATGCCTTCCAACTCCTCGGCTGTGTTGGAGCCCCAGGAAGTAAATGCGTTCGTTTGACTAAGCTCCGTGAATGTGCAACGGTGATGGCGAAGCGCTGCCCTGTTCGCTCGAAAGCTCTCGTTCGTGCGGCCGTCACACGGCCGCAAGGTACGCAGTTCTAAACAGCCTTACATTCCATGCTGGTGTGCCAAGCCCCCCACCCACCCGCAGGGAGGATTTGGGCTCTTCTGAGAAACACCAGTGTGCGTCCCAAGTGAAACCAGGGCGTCTACCACAGGACGTCGCCAAACGGCAGTCGGATGCCAGAGGTGTACTTCCAGCCGGAAAAAGAGGGAAAAGGACAGCTTTCCCAGGGACAATTCTGGACCCTTGGGACCATCCAGAATCACCAAGGCCTCAAATTCGCACGGCCTGGGGAACGCTCTTCCGCCTGTCCAGCAATCCCCACGTCAAAACCTTTCTCGGCAGAGGCAGGCTCTCTCTCCCTTGTACTAGATAGCTCGGCAGAGCCTTCCGAGAAACATGCTGCGTCATTCAGCTTGAACGTGGGACGCGGAGGGGAGAGGACGCTTTCTCCCCGTTTGGAGGCGCCTTGCGCTTGGCTTCAAAGCTGCCTGGAACAGCACTAGCGGCCCGACGTCTCTGCACGGCAGGACTGTCGTTGTGGGCCGAGGCTGCGTGTTCTCCCAAAGCGAAAACCGTGCTGGCAATCCCTTTCTAGGAACTCCTCCCACGGCACCCCAGGTTCGGCTCCGGCCGAACGAAAGGTGACCTCGGGCCTCACGGTGAAGTTCCAGTGTTTCACGTCAGGGGACTTGGGTGTGCAGGGGTCTCCAATGAGGCCATACTCCACCACGGAGTGCCTTAACCCTGCGACGCTCCTGGGGACACACAGGGTAGGAGCCCATTCACCAGTTTCGCAGGATGACCTCTCTCCGTGCCGGAACGGCGACCTCTGGCTTCTGAGGAACCTTAGCGTAAGCAGGCCCCTGGAGACAGCTCTTCACATTCATAGCTAGGGCAGCGTACTCCTCTCTGTGTTGCCTAGGTAGAGTGGGCCAGTCGTCAGTGAGACTGGCGAAAGCAGCGCTGGTGGGACTCCCTTTGCCAGTCAGTCGCACGGCCTCCTTGACTGAAAGAGAACTGCAGTGCCAAAAGACACCTCGCTGACGACTGGCTCCAGGAAGAGACTCGGGACAGCACTCTCACAGAAGCGAAAGCTAGGCTGTGAGCCCAGCCTGAGGAGCAGTACGTACGTTCGCCACACTGCTTTACACAGCTAGGCGTGAGCCGGAGAGCCTTGGTCACTGAGGCCTACCTGAGGTACTGCCATACTTACCCAGTAGATCCCACGCAGAGGTCCCTGTGCCCTAAAGGGCCTCCACGGAAGGGCCCTGTCCCTCCCGTTGTGTTTCCTTGAGGTAATCAGAAACCACTGACGATAACTGTATGAGCTCAGGTGTGAAGCTGGGCGACCCTGGCCAAACCTGATTCCCCTCCGTGGTAGGCGAGACAGTGGCGGGTCCTAAGCTGCCTGAAGCACACTCCTCGCGCGCACCTTCTCTTTGCTGCCGGAAGGCCTCCCATGAGAAGTCTGAGTTGACTCGTGACAGAAGAAGTCTGAGTTGACTCGTGTGAGGCCTGCTGCTCTCAGTTCCTTGCTGGGAGCTTCAGCAGGAGCGCTCTGGAGCTCGCCGGCAGAAGAATTGTGAGTCCCCCCGCCCCACCCCGGCCTCGAGCAAAAGTCCAGATTTCCCCCGTTAGGAACACGTCGGAGTGCCAGAGGGAGCGGAGGGGCATGCGTTAACGGAATGCTTCGACCGTGGAAGGTATTTCACGAGACACTGTGCCCTCACGTTCGTTGTGACAACTGTCAAAGGGCCCTCGCTGTATGCCTTCCAACTCCTCGGCTGTGTTGGAGCCCCAGGAAGTAAATGCGTTCGTTTGACTAAGCTCCGTGAATGTGCAACGGTGATGGCGAAGCGCTGCCCTGTTCGCTCGAAAGCTCTCGTTCGTGCGGCCGTCACACGGCCGCAAGGTACGCAGTTCTAAACAGCCTTACATTCCATGCTGGTGTGCCAAGCCCCCCACCCACCCGCAGGGAGGATTTGGGCTCTTCTGAGAAACACCAGTGTGCGTCCCAAGTGAAACCAGGGCGTCTACCACAGGACGTCGCCAAACGGCAGTCGGATGCCAGAGGTGTACTTCCAGCCGGAAAAAGAGGGAAAAGGACAGCTTTCCCAGGGACAATTCTGGACCCTTGGGACCATCCAGAATCACCAAGGCCTCAAATTCGCACGGCCTGGGGAACGCTCTTCCGCCTGTCCAGCAATCCCCACGTCAAAACCTTTCTCGGCAGAGGCAGGCTCTCTCTCCCTTGTACTAGATAGCTCGGCAGAGCCTTCCGAGAAACATGCTGCGTCATTCAGCTTGAACGTGGGACGCGGAGGGGAGAGGACGCTTTCTCCCCGTTTGGAGGCGCCTTGCGCTTGGCTTCAAAGCTGGCTGGAACAGCACTAGCGGCCCGACGTCTCTGCACGGCAGGACTGTCGTTGTGGGCCGAGGCTGCGTGTTCTCCCAAAGCGAAAACCGTGCTGGCAATCCCTTTCTAGGAACTCCTCCCACGGCACCCCAGGTTCGGCTCCGGCCGAACGAAAGGTGACCTCGGGCCTCACGGTGAAGTTCCAGTGTTTCACGTCAGGGGACTTGGGTGTGCAGGGGTCTCCAATGAGGCCATACTCCACCACGGAGCGCCTTAACCCTGCGACGCTCCTGGGGACACACAGGGTAGGAGCCCATTCACCAGTTTCGCAGGATGACCTCTCTCCGTGCCGGAACGGCGACCTCTGGCTTCTGAGGAACCTTAGCGTAAGCAGGCCCCTGGAGACAGCTCTTCACATTCATAGCTAGGGCAGCGTACTCCTCTCTGTGTTGCCTAGGTAGAGTGGGCCAGTCGTCAGTGAGACTGGCGAAAGCAGCGCTGGTGGGACTCCCTTTGCCAGTCAGTCGCACGGCCTCCTTGACTGAAAGAGAACTGCAGTGCCAAAAGACACCTAGCTGACGACTGGCTCCAGGAAGAGACTCGGGACAGCACTCTCACAGAAGCGAAAGCTAGGCTGTGGGCCCAGCCTGAGGAGCAGTACGTACGTTCGCCACACTGCTTTACACAGCTAGGCGTGAGCCGGAGAGCCTTGGTCACTGAGGCCTACCTGAGGTACTGCCATACTTACCCAGTAGATCCCACGCAGAGGTCCCTGTGCCCTAAAGGGCCTCCACGGAAGGGCCCTGTCCCTCCCGTTGTGTTTCCTTGAGGTAATCAGAAACCACTGACGATAACTGTATGAGCTCAGGTGTGAAGCTGGGCGACCCTGGCCAAACCTGATTCCCCTCCGTGGTAGGCGAGACAGTGGCGGGTCCTAAGCTGCCTGAAGCACACTCCTCGCGCGCACCTTCTCTTTGCTGCCGGAAGGCCTCCCATGAGAAGTCTGAGTTGACTCGTGACAGAAGAAGTCTGAGTTGACTCGTGTGAGGCCTGCTGCTCTCAGTTCCTTGCTGGGAGCTTCAGCAGGAGCGCTCTGGAGCTCGCCGGCAGAAGAATTGTGAGTCCCCCCGCCCCACCCCGGCCTCGAGCAAAAGTCCAGATTTCCCCCGTTAGGAACACGTCGGAGTGCCAGAGGGAGCGGAGGGGCATGCGTTAACGGAATGCTTCGACCGTGGAAGGTATTTCACGAGACACTGTGCCCTCACGTTCGTTGTGACAACTGTCAAAGGGCCCTCGCTGTATGCCTTCCAACTCCTCGGCTGTGTTGGAGCCCCAGGAAGTAAATGCGTTCGTTTGACTAAGCTCCGTGAATGTGCAACGGTGATGGCGAAGCGCTGCCCTGTTCGCTCGAAAGCTCTCGTTCGTGCGGCCGTCACACGGCCGCAAGGTACGCAGTTCTAAACAGCCTTACATTCCATGCTGGTGTGCCAAGCCCCCCACCCACCCGCAGGGAGGATTTGGGCTCTTCTGAGAAACACCAGTGTGCGTCCCAAGTGAAACCAGGGCGTCTACCACAGGACGTCGCCAAACGGCAGTCGGATGCCAGAGGTGTACTTCCAGCCGGAAAAAGAGGGAAAAGGACAGCTTTCCCAGGGACAATTCTGGACCCTTGGGACCATCCAGAATCACCAAGGCCTCAAATTCGCACGGCCTGGGGAACGCTCTTCCGCCTGTCCAGCAATCCCCACGTCAAAACCTTTCTCGGCAGAGGCAGGCTCTCTCTCCCTTGTACTAGATAGCTCGGCAGAGCCTTCCGAGAAACATGCTGCGTCATTCAGCTTGAACGTGGGACGCGGAGGGGAGAGGACGCTTTCTCCCCGTTTGGAGGCGCCTTGCGCTTGGCTTCAAAGCTGGCTGGAACAGCACTAGCGGCCCGACGTCTCTGCACGGCAGGACTGTCGTTGTGGGCCGAGGCTGCGTGTTCTCCCAAAGCGAAAACCGTGCTGGCAATCCCTTTCTAGGAACTCCTCCCACGGCACCCCAGGTTCGGCTCCGGCCGAACGAAAGGTGACCTCGGGCCTCACGGTGAAGTTCCAGTGTTTCACGTCAGGGGACTTGGGTGTGCAGGGGTCTCCAATGAGGCCATACTCCACCACGGAGCGCCTTAACCCTGCGACGCTCCTGGGGACACACAGGGTAGGAGCCCATTCACCAGTTTCGCAGGATGACCTCTCTCCGTGCCGGAACGGCGACCTCTGGCTTCTGAGGAACCTTAGCGTAAGCAGGCCCCTGGAGACAGCTCTTCACATTCATAGCTAGGGCAGCGTACTCCTCTCTGTGTTGCCTAGGTAGAGTGGGCCAGTCGTCAGTGAGACTGGCGAAAGCAGCGCTGGTGGGACTCCCTTTGCCAGTCAGTCGCACGGCCTCCTTGACTGAAAGAGAACTGCAGTGCCAAAAGACACCTAGCTGACGACTGGCTCCAGGAAGAGACTCGGGACAGCACTCTCACAGAAGCGAAAGCTAGGCTGTGGGCCCAGCCTGAGGAGCAGTACGTACGTTCGCCACACTGCTTTACACAGCTAGGCGTGAGCCGGAGAGCCTTGGTCACTGAGGCCTACCTGAGGTACTGCCATACTTACCCAGTAGATCCCACGCAGAGGTCCCTGTGCCCTAAAGGGCCTCCACGGAAGGGCCCTGTCCCTCCCGTTGTGTTTCCTTGAGGTAATCAGAAACCACTGACGATAACTGTATGAGCTCAGGTGTGAAGCTGGGCGACCCTGGCCAAACCTGATTCCCCTCCGTGGTAGGCGAGACAGTGGCGGGTCCTAAGCTGCCTGAAGCACACTCCTCGCGCGCACCTTCTCTTTGCTGCCGGAAGGCCTCCCATGAGAAGTCTGAGTTGACTCGTGACAGAAGAAGTCTGAGTTGACTCGTGTGAGGCCTGCTGCTCTCAGTTCCTTGCTGGGAGCTTCAGCAGGAGCGCTCTGGAGCTCGCCGGCAGAAGAATTGTGAGTCCCCCCGCCCCACCCCGGCCTCGAGCAAAAGTCCAGATTTCCCCCGTTAGGAACACGTCGGAGTGCCAGAGGGAGCGGAGGGGCATGCGTTAACGGAATGCTTCGACCGTGGAAGGTATTTCACGAGACACTGTGCCCTCACGTTCGTTGTGACAACTGTCAAAGGGCCCTCGCTGTATGCCTTCCAACTCCTCGGCTGTGTTGGAGCCCCAGGAAGTAAATGCGTTCGTTTGACTAAGCTCCGTGAATGTGCAACGGTGATGGCGAAGCGCTGCCCTGTTCGCTCGAAAGCTCTCGTTCGTGCGGCCGTCACACGGCCGCAAGGTACGCAGTTCTAAACAGCCTTACATTCCATGCTGGTGTGCCAAGCCCCCCACCCACCCGCAGGGAGGATTTGGGCTCTTCTGAGAAACACCAGTGTGCGTCCCAAGTGAAACCAGGGCGTCTACCACAGGACGTCGCCAAACGGCAGTCGGATGCCAGAGGTGTACTTCCAGCCGGAAAAAGAGGGAAAAGGACAGCTTTCCCAGGGACAATTCTGGACCCTTGGGACCATCCAGAATCACCAAGGCCTCAAATTCGCACGGCCTGGGGAACGCTCTTCCGCCTGTCCAGCAATCCCCACGTCAAAACCTTTCTCGGCAGAGGCAGGCTCTCTCTCCCTTGTACTAGATAGCTCGGCAGAGCCTTCCGAGAAACATGCTGCGTCATTCAGCTTGAACGTGGGACGCGGAGGGGAGAGGACGCTTTCTCCCCGTTTGGAGGCGCCTTGCGCTTGGCTTCAAAGCTGCCTGGAACAGCACTAGCGGCCCGACGTCTCTGCACGGCAGGACTGTCGTTGTGGGCCGAGGCTGCGTGTTCTCCCAAAGCGAAAACCGTGCTGGCAATCCCTTTCTAGGAACTCCTCCCACGGCACCCCAGGTTCGGCTCCGGCCGAACGAAAGGTGACCTCGGGCCTCACGGTGAAGTTCCAGTGTTTCACGTCAGGGGACTTGGGTGTGCAGGGGTCTCCAATGAGGCCATACTCCACCACGGAGTGCCTTAACCCTGCGACGCTCCTGGGGACACACAGGGTAGGAGCCCATTCACCAGTTTCGCAGGATGACCTCTCTCCGTGCCGGAACGGCGACCTCTGGCTTCTGAGGAACCTTAGCGTAAGCAGGCCCCTGGAGACAGCTCTTCACATTCATAGCTAGGGCAGCGTACTCCTCTCTGTGTTGCCTAGGTAGAGTGGGCCAGTCGTCAGTGAGACTGGCGAAAGCAGCGCTGGTGGGACTCCCTTTGCCAGTCAGTCGCACGGCCTCCTTGACTGAAAGAGAACTGCAGTGCCAAAAGACACCTCGCTGACGACTGGCTCCAGGAAGAGACTCGGGACAGCACTCTCACAGAAGCGAAAGCTAGGCTGTGGGCCCAGCCTGAGGAGCAGTACGTACGTTCGCCACACTGCTTTACACAGCTAGGCGTGAGCCGGAGAGCCTTGGTCACTGAGGCCTACCTGAGGTACTGCCATACTTACCCAGTAGATCCCACGCAGAGGTCCCTGTGCCCTAAAGGGCCTCCACGGAAGGGCCCTGTCCCTCCCGTTGTGTTTCCTTGAGGTAATCAGAAACCACTGACGATAACTGTATGAGCTCAGGTGTGAAGCTGGGCGACCCTGGCCAAACCTGATTCCCCTCCGTGGTAGGCGAGACAGTGGCGGGTCCTAAGCTGCCTGAAGCACACTCCTCGCGCGCACCTTCTCTTTGCTGCCGGAAGGCCTCACATAAGAAGTCTGAGTTGACTCGTGTGAGGCCTGCTGCTCTCAGTTCCTTGCTGGGAGCTTCAGCAGGAGCGCTCTGGAGCTCGCCGGCAGAAGAACTGTGAGTCCCCCCGCCCCACCCCGGCCTCGAGCAAAAGTCCACATTTCCCCCGTTAGGAACACCTCGGAGTGCCAGAGGGAGCGGAGGGGCATGCGTTAACGGAATGCTTCGACCGTGGAAGGTATTTCATGAGACACTGTGCCCTCACGTTCGTTGTGACAACTGTCAAAGGGCCCTCGCTGTATGCCTTCCAACTCCTCGGCTGTGTTGGAGCCCCAGGAAGTAAATGCGTTCGTTTGACTAAGCTCCGTGAATGTGCAACGGTGATGGCGAAGCGCTGCCCTGTTCGCTCGAAAGCTCTCGTTCGTTCGGCCGTCACACGGCCGCAAGGTATGCAGTTCTAAACAGCCTTACATTCCATGCTGGTGTGCCAAGCCCCCCACCCACCCGCAGGGAGGATTTGAGCTCTTCTGAGAAACACCAGTGTGCGTCCCAAGTGAAACCAGGGCGTCTACCACAGGACGTCGCCAAACGGCAGTCGGATGCCAGAGGTGTACTTCCAGCCGGAAAAAGAGGGAAAAGGACAGCTTTCCCAGGGACAATTCTGGACCCTTGGGACCATCCAGAATCACCAAGGCCTCAAATTCGCACGGCCTGGGGAACGCTCTTCCGCCTGTCCAGCAATCCCCACGTCAAAACCTTTCTCGGCAGAGGCAGGCTCTCTCTCCCTTGTACTAGATAGCTCGGCAGAGCCTTCCGAGAAACATGCTGCGTCATTCAGCTTGAACGTGGGACGCGGAGGGGAGAGGACGCTTTCTCCCCGTTTGGAGGCGCCTTGCGCTTGGCTTCAAAGCTGCCTGGAACAGCACTAGCGGCCCGACGTCTCTGCACGGCAGGACTGTCGTTGTGGGCCGAGGCTGCGTGTTCTCCCAAAGCGAAAACCGTGCTGGCAATCCCTTTCTAGGAACTCCTCCCACGGCACCCCAGGTTCGGCTCCGGCCGAATGAAAGGTGACCTCGGGCCTCACGGTGAAGTTCCAGTGTTTCACGTCAGGCGATTTCGGTGTGCAGGGGTCTCCAATGAGGCCATACTCCACCACGGAGTGCCTTAACCCTGCGACGCTCCTGGGGACACACAGGGTAGGAGCCCATTCACCAGTTTCGCATGATGACCTCTCTCCGTGCCGGAACGGCGACCTCTGGCTTCTGAGGAACCTTAGCGTAAGCAGGCCCCTGGAGACAGCTCTTCACATTCATAGCTAGGGCAGCGTACTCCTCTCTGTGTTGCCTAGGTAGAGTGGGCCAGTCGTCAGTGAGACTGGCGAAAGCAGCGCTGGTGGGACTCCCTTTGCCAGTCAGTCGCACGGCCTCCTTGACTGAAAGAGAACTGCAGTGCCAAAAGACACCTCGCTGACGACTGGCTCCAGGAAGAGACTCGGGACAGCACTCTCACAGAAACGAAAGCTAGGCTGTGGGCCCAGCCTGAGGAGCAGTACGTACGTTCACCACACTGCTTTACACAGCTAGGCGTGAGCCGGAGAGCCTTGGTCACTGAGGCCTACCTGAGGTACTGCCATACTTACCCAGTAGATCCCACGCAGAGGTCCCTGTGCCCAAAAGGGCCTCCACGGAAGGGCCCTGTCCCTCCCGTTGTGTTTCCTTGAGGTAATCAGAAACGACTGACGATAACGTATGAGCTCAGGTGTGAAGCTGGGCGACCCTGGCCAAACCTGATTCCCCTCCGTGGTAGGCGAGACAGTGGCGGGTCCTAAGCTGCCTGAAGCACACTCCTCGCGCGCACCTTCTCTTTGCTGCCGGAAGGCCTCACATAAGAAGTCTGAGTTGACTCGTGTGAGGCCTGCTGCTCTCAGTTCCTTGCTGGGAGCTTCAGCAGGAGCGCTCTGGAGCTCACCGGCAGAAGAACTGTGAGTCCCCCCGCCCCACCCCGGCCTCGAGCAAAAGTCCAGATTTCCCCCGTTAGGAACACCTCGGAGTGCCAGAGGGAGCGGAGGGGCATGCGTTAACGGAATGCTTCGACCGTGGAAGGTATTTCACGAGACACTGTGCCCTCACGTTCGTTGTGACAACTGTCAAAGGGCCCTCGCTGTATGCCTTCCAACTCCTCGGCTGTGTTGGAGCCCCAGGAAGTAAATGCGTTCGTTTGACTAAGCTCCGTGAATGTGCAACGGTGATGGCGAAGCGCTGCCCTGTTCGCTCGAAAGCTCTCGTTCGTGCGGCCGTCACACGGCCGCAAGGTACGCAGTTCTAAACAGCCTTACATTCCATGCTGGTGTGCCAAGCCCCCCACCCACCCGCAGGGAGGATTTGGGCTCTTCTGAGAAACACCAGTGTGCGTCCCAAGTGAAACCAGGGCGTCTACCACAGGACGTCGCCAAACGGCAGTCGGATGCCAGAGGTGTACTTCCAGCCGGAAAAAGAGGGAAAAGGACAGCTTTCCCAGGGACAATTCTGGACCCTTGGGACCATCCAGAATCACCAAGGCCTCAAATTCGCACGGCCTGGGGAACGCTCTTCCGCCTGTCCAGCAATCCCCACGTCAAAACCTTTCTCGGCAGAGGCAGGCTCTCTCTCCCTTGTACTAGATAGCTCGGCAGAGCCTTCCGAGAAACATGCTGCGTCATTCAGCTTGAACGTGGGACGCGGAGGGGAGAGGACGCTTTCTCCCCGTTTGGAGGCGCCTTGCGCTTGGCTTCAAAGCTGCCTGGAACAGCACTAGCGGCCCGACGTCTCTGCACGGCAGGACTGTCGTTGTGGGCCGAGGCTGCGTGTTCTCCCAAAGCGAAAACCGTGCTGGCAATCCCTTTCTAGGAACTCCTCCCACGGCACCCCAGGTTCGGCTCCGGCCGAACGAAAGGTGACCTCGGGCCTCACGGTGAAGTTCCAGTGTTTCACGTCAGGGGACTTGGGTGTGCAGGGGTCTCCAATGAGGCCATACTCCACCACGGAGTGCCTTAACCCTGCGACGCTCCTGGGGACACACAGGGTAGGAGCCCATTCACCAGTTTCGCAGGATGACCTCTCTCCGTGCCGGAACGGCGACCTCTGGCTTCTGAGGAACCTTAGCGTAAGCAGGCCCCTGGAGACAGCTCTTCACATTCATAGCTAGGGCAGCGTACTCCTCTCTGTGTTGCCTAGGTAGAGTGGGCCAGTCGTCAGTGAGACTGGCGAAAGCAGCGCTGGTGGGACTCCCTTTGCCAGTCAGTCGCACGGCCTCCTTGACTGAAAGAGAACTGCAGTGCCAAAAGACACCTCGCTGACGACTGGCTCCAGGAAGAGACTCGGGACAGCACTCTCACAGAAGCGAAAGCTAGGCTGTGGGCCCAGCCTGAGGAGCAGTACGTACGTTCGCCACACTGCTTTACACAGCTAGGCGTGAGCCGGAGAGCCTTGGTCACTGAGGCCTACCTGAGGTACTGCCATACTTACCCAGTAGATCCCACGCAGAGGTCCCTGTGCCCTAAAGGGCCTCCACGGAAGGGCCCTGTCCCTCCCGTTGTGTTTCCTTGAGGTAATCAGAAACCACTGACGATAACTGTATGAGCTCAGGTGTGAAGCTGGGCGACCCTGGCCAAACCTGATTCCCCTCCGTGGTAGGCGAGACAGTGGCGGGTCCTAAGCTGCCTGAAGCACACTCCTCGCGCGCACCTTCTCTTTGCTGCCGGAAGGCCTCACATAAGAAGTCTGAGTTGACTCGTGTGAGGCCTGCTGCTCTCAGTTCCTTGCTGGGAGCTTCAGCAGGAGCGCTCTGGAGCTCGCCGGCAGAAGAACTGTGAGTCCCCCCGCCCCACCCCGGCCTCGAGCAAAAGTCCAGATTTCCCCCGTTAGGAACACGTCGGAGTGCCAGAGGGAGCGGAGGGGCATGCGTTAACGGAATGCTTCGACCGTGGAAGGTATTTCACGAGACACTGTGCCCTCACGTTCGTTGTGACAACTGTCAAAGGGCCCTCGCTGTATGCCTTCCAACTCCTCGGCTGTGTTGGAGCCCCAGGAAGTAAATGCGTTCGTTTGACTAAGCTCCGTGAATGTGCAACGGTGATGGCGAAGCGCTGCCCTGTTCGCTCGAAAGCTCTCGTTCGTGCGGCCGTCACACGGCCGCAAGGTACGCAGTTCTAAACAGCCTTACATTCCATGCTGGTGTGCCAAGCCCCCCACCCACCCGCAGGGAGGATTTGGGCTCTTCTGAGAAACACCAGTGTGCGTCCCAAGTGAAACCAGGGCGTCTACCACAGGACGTCGCCAAACGGCAGTCGGATGCCAGAGGTGTACTTCCAGCCGGAAAAAGAGGGAAAAGGACAGCTTTCCCAGGGACAATTCTGGACCCTTGGGACCATCCAGAATCACCAAGGCCTCAAATTCGCACGGCCTGGGGAACGCTCTTCCGCCTGTCCAGCAATCCCCACGTCAAAACCTTTCTCGGCAGAGGCAGGCTCTCTCTCCCTTGTACTAGATAGCTCGGCAGAGCCTTCCGAGAAACATGCTGCGTCATTCAGCTTGAACGTGGGACGCGGAGGGGAGAGGACGCTTTCTCCCCGTTTGGAGGCGCCTTGCGCTTGGCTTCAAAGCTGCCTGGAACAGCACTAGCGGCCCGACGTCTCTGCACGGCAGGACTGTCGTTGTGGGCCGAGGCTGCGTGTTCTCCCAAAGCGAAAACCGTGCTGGCCATCCCTTTCTAGGAACTCCTCCCACGGCACCCCAGGTTCGGCTCCGGCCGAACGAAAGGTGACCTCGGGCCTCACGGTGAAGTTCCAGTGTTTCACGTCAGGGGACTTGGGTGTGCAGGGGTCTCCAATGAGGCCATACTCCACCACGGAGCGCCTTAACCCTGCGACGCTCCTGGGGACACACAGGGTAGGAGCCCATTCACCAGTTTCGCAGGATGACCTCTCTCCGTGCCGGAACGGCGACCTCTGGCTTCTGAGGAACCTTAGCGTAAGCAGGCCCCTGGAGACAGCTCTTCACATTCATAGCTAGGGCAGCGTACTCCTCTCTGTGTTGCCTAGGTAGAGTGGGCCAGTCGTCAGTGAGACTGGCGAAAGCAGCGCTGGTGGGACTCCCTTTGCCAGTCAGTCGCACGGCCTCCTTGACTGAAAGAGAACTGCAGTGCCAAAAGACACCTCGCTGACGACTGGCTCCAGGAAGAGACTCGGGACAGCACTCTCACAGAAGCGAAAGCTAGGCTGTGGGCCCAGCCTGAGGAGCAGTACGTACGTTCGCCACACTGCTTTACACAGCTAGGCGTGAGCCGGAGAGCCTTGGTCACTGAGGCCTACCTGAGGTACTGCCATACTTACCCAGTAGATCCCACGCAGAGGTCCCTGTGCCCAAAAGGGCCTCCACGGAAGGGCCCTGTCCCTCCCGTTGTGTTTCCTTGAGGTAATCAGAAACCACTGACGATAACTGTATGAGCTCAGGTGTGAAGCTGGGCGACCCTGGCCAAACCTGATTCCCCTCCGTGGTAGGCGAGACAGTGGCGGGTCCTAAGCTGCCTGAAGCACACTCCTCGCGCGCACCTTCTCTTTGCTGCCGGAAGGCCTCCCATGAGAAGTCTGAGTTGACTCGTGACAGAAGAAGTCTGAGTTGACTCGTGTGAGGCCTGCTGCTCTCAGTTCCTTGCTGGGAGCTTCAGCAGGAGCGCTCTGGAGCTCGCCGGCAGAAGAATTGTGAGTCCCCCCGCCCCACCCCGGCCTCGAGCAAAAGTCCAGATTTCCCCCGTTAGGAACACGTCGGAGTGCCAGAGGGAGCGGAGGGGCATGCGTTAACGGAATGCTTCGACCGTGGAAGGTATTTCACGAGACACTGTGCCCTCACGTTCGTTGTGACAACTGTCAAAGGGCCCTCGCTGTATGCCTTCCAACTCCTCGGCTGTGTTGGAGCCCCAGGAAGTAAATGCGTTCGTTTGACTAAGCTCCGTGAATGTGCAACGGTGATGGCGAAGCGCTGCCCTGTTCGCTCGAAAGCTCTCGTTCGTGCGGCCGTCACACGGCCGCAAGGTACGCAGTTCTAAACAGCCTTACATTCCATGCTGGTGTGCCAAGCCCCCCACCCACCCGCAGGGAGGATTTGGGCTCTTCTGAGAAACACCAGTGTGCGTCCCAAGTGAAACCAGGGCGTCTACCACAGGACGTCGCCAAACGGCAGTCGGATGCCAGAGGTGTACTTCCAGCCGGAAAAAGAGGGAAAAGGACAGCTTTCCCAGGGACAATTCTGGACCCTTGGGACCATCCAGAATCACCAAGGCCTCAAATTCGCACGGCCTGGGGAACGCTCTTCCGCCTGTCCAGCAATCCCCACGTCAAAACCTTTCTCGGCAGAGGCAGGCTCTCTCTCCCTTGTACTAGATAGCTCGGCAGAGCCTTCCGAGAAACATGCTGCGTCATTCAGCTTGAACGTGGGACGCGGAGGGGAGAGGACGCTTTCTCCCCGTTTGGAGGCGCCTTGCGCTTGGCTTCAAAGCTGCCTGGAACAGCACTAGCGGCCCGACGTCTCTGCACGGCAGGACTGTCGTTGTGGGCCGAGGCTGCGTGTTCTCCCAAAGCGAAAACCGTGCTGGCCATCCCTTTCTAGGAACTCCTCCCACGGCACCCCAGGTTCGGCTCCGGCCGAACGAAAGGTGACCTCGGGCCTCACGGTGAAGTTCCAGTGTTTCACGTCAGGGGACTTGGGTGTGCAGGGGTCTCCAATGAGGCCATACTCCACCACGGAGTGCCTTAACCCTGCGACGCTCCTGGGGACACACAGGGTAGGAGCCCATTCACCAGTTTCGCAGGATGACCTCTCTCCGTGCCGGAACGGCGACCTCTGGCTTCTGAGGAACCTTAGCGTAAGCAGGCCCCTGGAGACAGCTCTTCACATTCATAGCTAGGGCAGCGTACTCCTCTCTGTGTTGCCTAGGTAGAGTGGGCCAGTCGTCAGTGAGACTGGCGAAAGCAGCGCTGGTGGGACTCCCTTTGCCAGTCAGTCGCACGGCCTCCTTGACTGAAAGAGAACTGCAGTGCCAAAAGACACCTCGCTGACGACTGGCTCCAGGAAGAGACTCGGGACAGCACTCTCACAGAAGCGAAAGCTAGGCTGTGGGCCCAGCCTGAGGAGCAGTACGTACGTTCGCCATACTGCTTTACACAGCTAGGCGTGAGCCGGAGAGCCTTGGTCACTGAGGCCTACCTGAGGTACTGCCATACTTACCCAGTAGATCCCACGCAGAGGTCCCTGTGCCCTAAAGGGCCTCCACGGAAGGGCCCTGTCCCTCCCGTTGTGTTTCCTTGAGGTAATCAGAAACCACTGACGATAACTGTATGAGCTCAGGTGTGAAGCTGGGCGACCCTGGCCAAACCTGATTCCCCTCCGTGGTAGGCGAGACAGTGGCGGGTCCTAAGCTGCCTGAAGCACACTCCTCGCGCGCACCTTCTCTTTGCTGCCGGAAGGCCTCACATAAGAAGTCTGAGTTGACTCGTGTGAGGCCTGCTGCTCTCAGTTCCTTGCTGGGAGCTTCAGCAGGAGCGCTCTGGAGCTCGCCGGCAGAAGAATTGTGAGTCCCCCCGCCCCACCCCGGCCTCGAGCAAAAGTCCAGATTTCCCCCGTTAGGAACACGTCGGAGTGCCAGAGGGAGCGGAGGGGCATGCGTTAACGGAATGCTTCGACCGTGGAAGGTATTTCACGAGACACTGTGCCCTCACGTTCGTTGTGACAACTGTCAAAGGGCCCTCGCTGTATGCCTTCCAACTCCTCGGCTGTGTTGGAGCCCCAGGAAGTAAATGCGTTCGTTTGACTAAGCTCCGTGAATGTGCAACGGTGATGGCGAAGCGCTGCCCTGTTCGCTCGAAAGCTCTCGTTCGTGCGGCCGTCACACGGCCGCAAGGTACGCAGTTCTAAACAGCCTTACATTCCATGCTGGTGTGCCAAGCCCCCCACCCACCCGCAGGGAGGATTTGGGCTCTTCTGAGAAACACCAGTGTGCGTCCCAAGTGAAACCAGGGCGTCTACCACAGGACGTCGCCAAACGGCAGTCGGATGCCAGAGGTGTACTTCCAGCCGGAAAAAGAGGGAAAAGGACAGCTTTCCCAGGGACAATTCTGGACCCTTGGGACCATCCAGAATCACCAAGGCCTCAAATTCGCACGGCCTGGGGAACGCTCTTCCGCCTGTCCAGCAATCCCCACGTCAAAACCTTTCTCGGCAGAGGCAGGCTCTCTCTCCCTTGTACTAGATAGCTCGGCAGAGCCTTCCGAGAAACATGCTGCGTCATTCAGCTTGAACGTGGGACGCGGAGGGGAGAGGACGCTTTCTCCCCGTTTGGAGGCGCCTTGCGCTTGGCTTCAAAGCTGCCTGGAACAGCACTAGCGGCCCGACGTCTCTGCACGGCAGGACTGTCGTTGTGGGCCGAGGCTGCGTGTTCTCCCAAAGCGAAAACCGTGCTGGCAATCCCTTTCTAGGAACTCCTCCCACGGCACCCCAGGTTCGGCTCCGGCCGAACGAAAGGTGACCTCGGGCCTCACGGTGAAGTTCCAGTGTTTCACGTCAGGGGACTTGGGTGTGCAGGGGTCTCCAATGAGGCCATACTCCACCACGGAGTGCCTTAACCCTGCGACGCTCCTGGGGACACACAGGGTAGGAGCCCATTCACCAGTTTCGCAGGATGACCTCTCTCCGTGCCGGAACGGCGACCTCTGGCTTCTGAGGAACCTTAGCGTAAGCAGGCCCCTGGAGACAGCTCTTCACATTCATAGCTAGGGCAGCGTACTCCTCTCTGTGTTGCCTAGGTAGAGTGGGCCAGTCGTCAGTGAGACTGGCGAAAGCAGCGCTGGTGGGACTCCCTTTGCCAGTCAGTCGCACGGCCTCCTTGACTGAAAGAGAACTGCAGTGCCAAAAGACACCTCGCTGACGACTGGCTCCAGGAAGAGACTCGGGACAGCACTCTCACAGAAGCGAAAGCTAGGCTGTGGGCCCAGCCTGAGGAGCAGTACGTACGTTCGCCACACTGCTTTACACAGCTAGGCGTGAGCCGGAGAGCCTTGGTCACTGAGGCCTACCTGAGGTACTGCCATACTTACCCAGTAGATCCCACGCAGAGGTCCCTGTGCCCTAAAGGGCCTCCACGGAAGGGCCCTGTCCCTCCCGTTGTGTTTCCTTGAGGTAATCAGAAACCACTGACGATAACTGTATGAGCTCAGGTGTGAAGCTGGGCGACCCTGGCCAAACCTGATTCCCCTCCGTGGTAGGCGAGACAGTGGCGGGTCCTAAGCTGCCTGAAGCACACTCCTCGCGCGCACCTTCTCTTTGCTGCCGGAAGGCCTCCCATGAGAAGTCTGAGTTGACTCGTGACAGAAGAAGTCTGAGTTGACTCGTGTGAGGCCTGCTGCTCTCAGTTCCTTGCTGGGAGCTTCAGCAGGAGCGCTCTGGAGCTCGCCGGCAGAAGAATTGTGAGTCCCCCCGCCCCACCCCGGCCTCGAGCAAAAGTCCAGATTTCCCCCGTTAGGAACACGTCGGAGTGCCAGAGGGAGCGGAGGGGCATGCGTTAACGGAATGCTTCGACCGTGGAAGGTATTTCACGAGACACTGTGCCCTCACGTTCGTTGTGACAACTGTCAAAGGGCCCTCGCTGTATGCCTTCCAACTCCTCGGCTGTGTTGGAGCCCCAGGAAGTAAATGCGTTCGTTTGACTAAGCTCCGTGAATGTGCAACGGTGATGGCGAAGCGCTGCCCTGTTCGCTCGAAAGCTCTCGTTCGTGCGGCCGTCACACGGCCGCAAGGTACGCAGTTCTAAACAGCCTTACATTCCATGCTGGTGTGCCAAGCCCCCCACCCACCCGCAGGGAGGATTTGGGCTCTTCTGAGAAACACCAGTGTGCGTCCCAAGTGAAACCAGGGCGTCTACCACAGGACGTCGCCAAACGGCAGTCGGATGCCAGAGGTGTACTTCCAGCCGGAAAAAGAGGGAAAAGGACAGCTTTCCCAGGGACAATTCTGGACCCTTGGGACCATCCAGAATCACCAAGGCCTCAAATTCGCACGGCCTGGGGAACGCTCTTCCGCCTGTCCAGCAATCCCCACGTCAAAACCTTTCTCGGCAGAGGCAGGCTCTCTCTCCCTTGTACTAGATAGCTCGGCAGAGCCTTCCGAGAAACATGCTGCGTCATTCAGCTTGAACGTGGGACGCGGAGGGGAGAGGACGCTTTCTCCCCGTTTGGAGGCGCCTTGCGCTTGGCTTCAAAGCTGCCTGGAACAGCACTAGCGGCCCGACGTCTCTGCACGGCAGGACTGTCGTTGTGGGCCGAGGCTGCGTGTTCTCCCAAAGCGAAAACCGTGCTGGCAATCCCTTTCTAGGAACTCCTCCCACGGCACCCCAGGTTCGGCTCCGGCCGAACGAAAGGTGACCTCGGGCCTCACGGTGAAGTTCCAGTGTTTCACGTCAGGGGACTTGGGTGTGCAGGGGTCTCCAATGAGGCCATACTCCACCACGGAGTGCCTTAACCCTGCGACGCTCCTGGGGACACACAGGGTAGGAGCCCATTCACCAGTTTCGCAGGATGACCTCTCTCCGTGCCGGAACGGCGACCTCTGGCTTCTGAGGAACCTTAGCGTAAGCAGGCCCCTGGAGACAGCTCTTCACATTCATAGCTAGGGCAGCGTACTCCTCTCTGTGTTGCCTAGGTAGAGTGGGCCAGTCGTCAGTGAGACTGGCGAAAGCAGCGCTGGTGGGACTCCCTTTGCCAGTCAGTCGCACGGCCTCCTTGACTGAAAGAGAACTGCAGTGCCAAAAGACACCTCGCTGACGACTGGCTCCAGGAAGAGACTCGGGACAGCACTCTCACAGAAGCGAAAGCTAGGCTGTGAGCCCAGCCTGAGGAGCAGTACGTACGTTCGCCACACTGCTTTACACAGCTAGGCGTGAGCCGGAGAGCCTTGGTCACTGAGGCCTACCTGAGGTACTGCCATACTTACCCAGTAGATCCCACGCAGAGGTCCCTGTGCCCTAAAGGGCCTCCACGGAAGGGCCCTGTCCCTCCCGTTGTGTTTCCTTGAGGTAATCAGAAACCACTGACGATAACTGTATGAGCTCAGGTGTGAAGCTGGGCGACCCTGGCCAAACCTGATTCCCCTCCGTGGTAGGCGAGACAGTGGCGGGTCCTAAGCTGCCTGAAGCACACTCCTCGCGCGCACCTTCTCTTTGCTGCCGGAAGGCCTCCCATGAGAAGTCTGAGTTGACTCGTGACAGAAGAAGTCTGAGTTGACTCGTGTGAGGCCTGCTGCTCTCAGTTCCTTGCTGGGAGCTTCAGCAGGAGCGCTCTGGAGCTCGCCGGCAGAAGAATTGTGAGTCCCCCCGCCCCACCCCGGCCTCGAGCAAAAGTCCAGATTTCCCCCGTTAGGAACACGTCGGAGTGCCAGAGGGAGCGGAGGGGCATGCGTTAACGGAATGCTTCGACCGTGGAAGGTATTTCACGAGACACTGTGCCCTCACGTTCGTTGTGACAACTGTCAAAGGGCCCTCGCTGTATGCCTTCCAACTCCTCGGCTGTGTTGGAGCCCCAGGAAGTAAATGCGTTCGTTTGACTAAGCTCCGTGAATGTGCAACGGTGATGGCGAAGCGCTGCCCTGTTCGCTCGAAAGCTCTCGTTCGTGCGGCCGTCACACGGCCGCAAGGTACGCAGTTCTAAACAGCCTTACATTCCATGCTGGTGTGCCAAGCCCCCCACCCACCCGCAGGGAGGATTTGGGCTCTTCTGAGAAACACCAGTGTGCGTCCCAAGTGAAACCAGGGCGTCTACCACAGGACGTCGCCAAACGGCAGTCGGATGCCAGAGGTGTACTTCCAGCCGGAAAAAGAGGGAAAAGGACAGCTTTCCCAGGGACAATTCTGGACCCTTGGGACCATCCAGAATCACCAAGGCCTCAAATTCGCACGGCCTGGGGAACGCTCTTCCGCCTGTCCAGCAATCCCCACGTCAAAACCTTTCTCGGCAGAGGCAGGCTCTCTCTCCCTTGTACTAGATAGCTCGGCAGAGCCTTCCGAGAAACATGCTGCGTCATTCAGCTTGAACGTGGGACGCGGAGGGGAGAGGACGCTTTCTCCCCGTTTGGAGGCGCCTTGCGCTTGGCTTCAAAGCTGGCTGGAACAGCACTAGCGGCCCGACGTCTCTGCACGGCAGGACTGTCGTTGTGGGCCGAGGCTGCGTGTTCTCCCAAAGCGAAAACCGTGCTGGCAATCCCTTTCTAGGAACTCCTCCCACGGCACCCCAGGTTCGGCTCCGGCCGAACGAAAGGTGACCTCGGGCCTCACGGTGAAGTTCCAGTGTTTCACGTCAGGGGACTTGGGTGTGCAGGGGTCTCCAATGAGGCCATACTCCACCACGGAGCGCCTTAACCCTGCGACGCTCCTGGGGACACACAGGGTAGGAGCCCATTCACCAGTTTCGCAGGATGACCTCTCTCCGTGCCGGAACGGCGACCTCTGGCTTCTGAGGAACCTTAGCGTAAGCAGGCCCCTGGAGACAGCTCTTCACATTCATAGCTAGGGCAGCGTACTCCTCTCTGTGTTGCCTAGGTAGAGTGGGCCAGTCGTCAGTGAGACTGGCGAAAGCAGCGCTGGTGGGACTCCCTTTGCCAGTCAGTCGCACGGCCTCCTTGACTGAAAGAGAACTGCAGTGCCAAAAGACACCTAGCTGACGACTGGCTCCAGGAAGAGACTCGGGACAGCACTCTCACAGAAGCGAAAGCTAGGCTGTGGGCCCAGCCTGAGGAGCAGTACGTACGTTCGCCACACTGCTTTACACAGCTAGGCGTGAGCCGGAGAGCCTTGGTCACTGAGGCCTACCTGAGGTACTGCCATACTTACCCAGTAGATCCCACGCAGAGGTCCCTGTGCCCTAAAGGGCCTCCACGGAAGGGCCCTGTCCCTCCCGTTGTGTTTCCTTGAGGTAATCAGAAACCACTGACGATAACTGTATGAGCTCAGGTGTGAAGCTGGGCGACCCTGGCCAAACCTGATTCCCCTCCGTGGTAGGCGAGACAGTGGCGGGTCCTAAGCTGCCTGAAGCACACTCCTCGCGCGCACCTTCTCTTTGCTGCCGGAAGGCCTCCCATGAGAAGTCTGAGTTGACTCGTGACAGAAGAAGTCTGAGTTGACTCGTGTGAGGCCTGCTGCTCTCAGTTCCTTGCTGGGAGCTTCAGCAGGAGCGCTCTGGAGCTCGCCGGCAGAAGAATTGTGAGTCCCCCCGCCCCACCCCGGCCTCGAGCAAAAGTCCAGATTTCCCCCGTTAGGAACACGTCGGAGTGCCAGAGGGAGCGGAGGGGCATGCGTTAACGGAATGCTTCGACCGTGGAAGGTATTTCACGAGACACTGTGCCCTCACGTTCGTTGTGACAACTGTCAAAGGGCCCTCGCTGTATGCCTTCCAACTCCTCGGCTGTGTTGGAGCCCCAGGAAGTAAATGCGTTCGTTTGACTAAGCTCCGTGAATGTGCAACGGTGATGGCGAAGCGCTGCCCTGTTCGCTCGAAAGCTCTCGTTCGTGCGGCCGTCACACGGCCGCAAGGTACGCAGTTCTAAACAGCCTTACATTCCATGCTGGTGTGCCAAGCCCCCCACCCACCCGCAGGGAGGATTTGGGCTCTTCTGAGAAACACCAGTGTGCGTCCCAAGTGAAACCAGGGCGTCTACCACAGGACGTCGCCAAACGGCAGTCGGATGCCAGAGGTGTACTTCCAGCCGGAAAAAGAGGGAAAAGGACAGCTTTCCCAGGGACAATTCTGGACCCTTGGGACCATCCAGAATCACCAAGGCCTCAAATTCGCACGGCCTGGGGAACGCTCTTCCGCCTGTCCAGCAATCCCCACGTCAAAACCTTTCTCGGCAGAGGCAGGCTCTCTCTCCCTTGTACTAGATAGCTCGGCAGAGCCTTCCGAGAAACATGCTGCGTCATTCAGCTTGAACGTGGGACGCGGAGGGGAGAGGACGCTTTCTCCCCGTTTGGAGGCGCCTTGCGCTTGGCTTCAAAGCTGTCTGGAACAGCACTAGCGGCCCGACGTCTCTGCACGGCAGGACTGTCGTTGTGGGCCGAGGCTGCGTGTTCTCCCAAAGCGAAAACCGTGCTGGCAATCCCTTTCTAGGAACTCCTCCCACGGCACCCCAGGTTCGGCTCCGGCCGAACGAAAGGTGACCTCGGGCCTCACGGTGAAGTTCCAGTGTTTCACGTCAGGGGACTTGGGTGTGCAGGGGTCTCCAATGAGGCCATACTCCACCACGGAGTGCCTTAACCCTGCGACGCTCCTGGGGACACACAGGGTAGGAGCCCATTCACCAGTTTCGCAGGATGACCTCTCTCCGTGCCGGAACGGCGACCTCTGGCTTCTGAGGAACCTTAGCGTAAGCAGGCCCCTGGAGACAGCTCTTCACATTCATAGCTAGGGCAGCGTACTCCTCTCTGTGTTGCCTAGGTAGAGTGGGCCAGTCGTCAGTGAGACTGGCGAAAGCAGCGCTGGTGGGACTCCCTTTGCCAGTCAGTCGCACGGCCTCCTTGACTGAAAGAGAACTGCAGTGCCAAAAGACACCTCGCTGACGACTGGCTCCAGGAAGAGACTCGGGACAGCACTCTCACAGAAGCGAAAGCTAGGCTGTGGGCCCAGCCTGAGGAGCAGTACGTACGTTCGCCACACTGCTTTACACAGCTAGGCGTGAGCCGGAGAGCCTTGGTCACTGAGGCCTACCTGAGGTACTGCCATACTTACCCAGTAGATCCCACGCAGAGGTCCCTGTGCCCTAAAGGGCCTCCACGGAAGGGCCCTGTCCCTCCCGTTGTGTTTCCTTGAGGTAATCAGAAACCACTGACGATAACTGTATGAGCTCAGGTGTGAAGCTGGGCGACCCTGGCCAAACCTGATTCCCCTCCGTGGTAGGCGAGACAGTGGCGGGTCCTAAGCTGCCTGAAGCACACTCCTCGCGCGCACCTTCTCTTTGCTGCCGGAAGGCCTCACATAAGAAGTCTGAGTTGACTCGTGTGAGGCCTGCTGCTCTCAGTTCCTTGCTGGGAGCTTCAGCAGGAGCGCTCTGGAGCTCGCCGGCAGAAGAACTGTGAGTCCCCCCGCCCCACCCCGGCCTCGAGCAAAAGTCCACATTTCCCCCGTTAGGAACACCTCGGAGTGCCAGAGGGAGCGGAGGGGCATGCGTTAACGGAATGCTTCGACCGTGGAAGGTATTTCATGAGACACTGTGCCCTCACGTTCGTTGTGACAACTGTCAAAGGGCCCTCGCTGTATGCCTTCCAACTCCTCGGCTGTGTTGGAGCCCCAGGAAGTAAATGCGTTCGTTTGACTAAGCTCCGTGAATGTGCAACGGTGATGGCGAAGCGCTGCCCTGTTCGCTCGAAAGCTCTCGTTCGTTCGGCCGTCACACGGCCGCAAGGTATGCAGTTCTAAACAGCCTTACATTCCATGCTGGTGTGCCAAGCCCCCCACCCACCCGCAGGGAGGATTTGAGCTCTTCTGAGAAACACCAGTGTGCGTCCCAAGTGAAACCAGGGCGTCTACCACAGGACGTCGCCAAACGGCAGTCGGATGCCAGAGGTGTACTTCCAGCCGGAAAAAGAGGGAAAAGGACAGCTTTCCCAGGGACAATTCTGGACCCTTGGGACCATCCAGAATCACCAAGGCCTCAAATTCGCACGGCCTGGGGAACGCTCTTCCGCCTGTCCAGCAATCCCCACGTCAAAACCTTTCTCGGCAGAGGCAGGCTCTCTCTCCCTTGTACTAGATAGCTCGGCAGAGCCTTCCGAGAAACATGCTGCGTCATTCAGCTTGAACGTGGGACGCGGAGGGGAGAGGACGCTTTCTCCCCGTTTGGAGGCGCCTTGCGCTTGGCTTCAAAGCTGCCTGGAACAGCACTAGCGGCCCGACGTCTCTGCACGGCAGGACTGTCGTTGTGGGCCGAGGCTGCGTGTTCTCCCAAAGCGAAAACCGTGCTGGCAATCCCTTTCTAGGAACTCCTCCCACGGCACCCCAGGTTCGGCTCCGGCCGAATGAAAGGTGACCTCGGGCCTCACGGTGAAGTTCCAGTGTTTCACGTCAGGCGATTTCGGTGTGCAGGGGTCTCCAATGAGGCCATACTCCACCACGGAGTGCCTTAACCCTGCGACGCTCCTGGGGACACACAGGGTAGGAGCCCATTCACCAGTTTCGCATGATGACCTCTCTCCGTGCCGGAACGGCGACCTCTGGCTTCTGAGGAACCTTAGCGTAAGCAGGCCCCTGGAGACAGCTCTTCACATTCATAGCTAGGGCAGCGTACTCCTCTCTGTGTTGCCTAGGTAGAGTGGGCCAGTCGTCAGTGAGACTGGCGAAAGCAGCGCTGGTGGGACTCCCTTTGCCAGTCAGTCGCACGGCCTCCTTGACTGAAAGAGAACTGCAGTGCCAAAAGACACCTCGCTGACGACTGGCTCCAGGAAGAGACTCGGGACAGCACTCTCACAGAAACGAAAGCTAGGCTGTGGGCCCAGCCTGAGGAGCAGTACGTACGTTCACCACACTGCTTTACACAGCTAGGCGTGAGCCGGAGAGCCTTGGTCACTGAGGCCTACCTGAGGTACTGCCATACTTACCCAGTAGATCCCACGCAGAGGTCCCTGTGCCCAAAAGGGCCTCCACGGAAGGGCCCTGTCCCTCCCGTTGTGTTTCCTTGAGGTAATCAGAAACGACTGACGATAACGTATGAGCTCAGGTGTGAAGCTGGGCGACCCTGGCCAAACCTGATTCCCCTCCGTGGTAGGCGAGACAGTGGCGGGTCCTAAGCTGCCTGAAGCACACTCCTCGCGCGCACCTTCTCTTTGCTGCCGGAAGGCCTCACATAAGAAGTCTGAGTTGACTCGTGTGAGGCCTGCTGCTCTCAGTTCCTTGCTGGGAGCTTCAGCAGGAGCGCTCTGGAGCTCACCGGCAGAAGAACTGTGAGTCCCCCCGCCCCACCCCGGCCTCGAGCAAAAGTCCAGATTTCCCCCGTTAGGAACACCTCGGAGTGCCAGAGGGAGCGGAGGGGCATGCGTTAACGGAATGCTTCGACCGTGGAAGGTATTTCACGAGACACTGTGCCCTCACGTTCGTTGTGACAACTGTCAAAGGGCCCTCGCTGTATGCCTTCCAACTCCTCGGCTGTGTTGGAGCCCCAGGAAGTAAATGCGTTCGTTTGACTAAGCTCCGTGAATGTGCAACGGTGATGGCGAAGCGCTGCCCTGTTCGCTCGAAAGCTCTCGTTCGTGCGGCCGTCACACGGCCGCAAGGTACGCAGTTCTAAACAGCCTTACATTCCATGCTGGTGTGCCAAGCCCCCCACCCACCCGCAGGGAGGATTTGGGCTCTTCTGAGAAACACCAGTGTGCGTCCCAAGTGAAACCAGGGCGTCTACCACAGGACGTCGCCAAACGGCAGTCGGATGCCAGAGGTGTACTTCCAGCCGGAAAAAGAGGGAAAAGGACAGCTTTCCCAGGGACAATTCTGGACCCTTGGGACCATCCAGAATCACCAAGGCCTCAAATTCGCACGGCCTGGGGAACGCTCTTCCGCCTGTCCAGCAATCCCCACGTCAAAACCTTTCTCGGCAGAGGCAGGCTCTCTCTCCCTTGTACTAGATAGCTCGGCAGAGCCTTCCGAGAAACATGCTGCGTCATTCAGCTTGAACGTGGGACGCGGAGGGGAGAGGACGCTTTCTCCCCGTTTGGAGGCGCCTTGCGCTTGGCTTCAAAGCTGCCTGGAACAGCACTAGCGGCCCGACGTCTCTGCACGGCAGGACTGTCGTTGTGGGCCGAGGCTGCGTGTTCTCCCAAAGCGAAAACCGTGCTGGCAATCCCTTTCTAGGAACTCCTCCCACGGCACCCCAGGTTCGGCTCCGGCCGAACGAAAGGTGACCTCGGGCCTCACGGTGAAGTTCCAGTGTTTCACGTCAGGGGACTTGGGTGTGCAGGGGTCTCCAATGAGGCCATACTCCACCACGGAGTGCCTTAACCCTGCGACGCTCCTGGGGACACACAGGGTAGGAGCCCATTCACCAGTTTCGCAGGATGACCTCTCTCCGTGCCGGAACGGCGACCTCTGGCTTCTGAGGAACCTTAGCGTAAGCAGGCCCCTGGAGACAGCTCTTCACATTCATAGCTAGGGCAGCGTACTCCTCTCTGTGTTGCCTAGGTAGAGTGGGCCAGTCGTCAGTGAGACTGGCGAAAGCAGCGCTGGTGGGACTCCCTTTGCCAGTCAGTCGCACGGCCTCCTTGACTGAAAGAGAACTGCAGTGCCAAAAGACACCTCGCTGACGACTGGCTCCAGGAAGAGACTCGGGACAGCACTCTCACAGAAGCGAAAGCTAGGCTGTGGGCCCAGCCTGAGGAGCAGTACGTACGTTCGCCACACTGCTTTACACAGCTAGGCGTGAGCCGGAGAGCCTTGGTCACTGAGGCCTACCTGAGGTACTGCCATACTTACCCAGTAGATCCCACGCAGAGGTCCCTGTGCCCTAAAGGGCCTCCACGGAAGGGCCCTGTCCCTCCCGTTGTGTTTCCTTGAGGTAATCAGAAACCACTGACGATAACTGTATGAGCTCAGGTGTGAAGCTGGGCGACCCTGGCCAAACCTGATTCCCCTCCGTGGTAGGCGAGACAGTGGCGGGTCCTAAGCTGCCTGAAGCACACTCCTCGCGCGCACCTTCTCTTTGCTGCCGGAAGGCCTCACATAAGAAGTCTGAGTTGACTCGTGTGAGGCCTGCTGCTCTCAGTTCCTTGCTGGGAGCTTCAGCAGGAGCGCTCTGGAGCTCGCCGGCAGAAGAACTGTGAGTCCCCCCGCCCCACCCCGGCCTCGAGCAAAAGTCCAGATTTCCCCCGTTAGGAACACGTCGGAGTGCCAGAGGGAGCGGAGGGGCATGCGTTAACGGAATGCTTCGACCGTGGAAGGTATTTCACGAGACACTGTGCCCTCACGTTCGTTGTGACAACTGTCAAAGGGCCCTCGCTGTATGCCTTCCAACTCCTCGGCTGTGTTGGAGCCCCAGGAAGTAAATGCGTTCGTTTGACTAAGCTCCGTGAATGTGCAACGGTGATGGCGAAGCGCTGCCCTGTTCGCTCGAAAGCTCTCGTTCGTGCGGCCGTCACACGGCCGCAAGGTACGCAGTTCTAAACAGCCTTACATTCCATGCTGGTGTGCCAAGCCCCCCACCCACCCGCAGGGAGGATTTGGGCTCTTCTGAGAAACACCAGTGTGCGTCCCAAGTGAAACCAGGGCGTCTACCACAGGACGTCGCCAAACGGCAGTCGGATGCCAGAGGTGTACTTCCAGCCGGAAAAAGAGGGAAAAGGACAGCTTTCCCAGGGACAATTCTGGACCCTTGGGACCATCCAGAATCACCAAGGCCTCAAATTCGCACGGCCTGGGGAACGCTCTTCCGCCTGTCCAGCAATCCCCACGTCAAAACCTTTCTCGGCAGAGGCAGGCTCTCTCTCCCTTGTACTAGATAGCTCGGCAGAGCCTTCCGAGAAACATGCTGCGTCATTCAGCTTGAACGTGGGACGCGGAGGGGAGAGGACGCTTTCTCCCCGTTTGGAGGCGCCTTGCGCTTGGCTTCAAAGCTGCCTGGAACAGCACTAGCGGCCCGACGTCTCTGCACGGCAGGACTGTCGTTGTGGGCCGAGGCTGCGTGTTCTCCCAAAGCGAAAACCGTGCTGGCCATCCCTTTCTAGGAACTCCTCCCACGGCACCCCAGGTTCGGCTCCGGCCGAACGAAAGGTGACCTCGGGCCTCACGGTGAAGTTCCAGTGTTTCACGTCAGGGGACTTGGGTGTGCAGGGGTCTCCAATGAGGCCATACTCCACCACGGAGCGCCTTAACCCTGCGACGCTCCTGGGGACACACAGGGTAGGAGCCCATTCACCAGTTTCGCAGGATGACCTCTCTCCGTGCCGGAACGGCGACCTCTGGCTTCTGAGGAACCTTAGCGTAAGCAGGCCCCTGGAGACAGCTCTTCACATTCATAGCTAGGGCAGCGTACTCCTCTCTGTGTTGCCTAGGTAGAGTGGGCCAGTCGTCAGTGAGACTGGCGAAAGCAGCGCTGGTGGGACTCCCTTTGCCAGTCAGTCGCACGGCCTCCTTGACTGAAAGAGAACTGCAGTGCCAAAAGACACCTCGCTGACGACTGGCTCCAGGAAGAGACTCGGGACAGCACTCTCACAGAAGCGAAAGCTAGGCTGTGGGCCCAGCCTGAGGAGCAGTACGTACGTTCGCCACACTGCTTTACACAGCTAGGCGTGAGCCGGAGAGCCTTGGTCACTGAGGCCTACCTGAGGTACTGCCATACTTACCCAGTAGATCCCACGCAGAGGTCCCTGTGCCCAAAAGGGCCTCCACGGAAGGGCCCTGTCCCTCCCGTTGTGTTTCCTTGAGGTAATCAGAAACCACTGACGATAACTGTATGAGCTCAGGTGTGAAGCTGGGCGACCCTGGCCAAACCTGATTCCCCTCCGTGGTAGGCGAGACAGTGGCGGGTCCTAAGCTGCCTGAAGCACACTCCTCGCGCGCACCTTCTCTTTGCTGCCGGAAGGCCTCCCATGAGAAGTCTGAGTTGACTCGTGACAGAAGAAGTCTGAGTTGACTCGTGTGAGGCCTGCTGCTCTCAGTTCCTTGCTGGGAGCTTCAGCAGGAGCGCTCTGGAGCTCGCCGGCAGAAGAATTGTGAGTCCCCCCGCCCCACCCCGGCCTCGAGCAAAAGTCCAGATTTCCCCCGTTAGGAACACGTCGGAGTGCCAGAGGGAGCGGAGGGGCATGCGTTAACGGAATGCTTCGACCGTGGAAGGTATTTCACGAGACACTGTGCCCTCACGTTCGTTGTGACAACTGTCAAAGGGCCCTCGCTGTATGCCTTCCAACTCCTCGGCTGTGTTGGAGCCCCAGGAAGTAAATGCGTTCGTTTGACTAAGCTCCGTGAATGTGCAACGGTGATGGCGAAGCGCTGCCCTGTTCGCTCGAAAGCTCTCGTTCGTGCGGCCGTCACACGGCCGCAAGGTACGCAGTTCTAAACAGCCTTACATTCCATGCTGGTGTGCCAAGCCCCCCACCCACCCGCAGGGAGGATTTGGGCTCTTCTGAGAAACACCAGTGTGCGTCCCAAGTGAAACCAGGGCGTCTACCACAGGACGTCGCCAAACGGCAGTCGGATGCCAGAGGTGTACTTCCAGCCGGAAAAAGAGGGAAAAGGACAGCTTTCCCAGGGACAATTCTGGACCCTTGGGACCATCCAGAATCACCAAGGCCTCAAATTCGCACGGCCTGGGGAACGCTCTTCCGCCTGTCCAGCAATCCCCACGTCAAAACCTTTCTCGGCAGAGGCAGGCTCTCTCTCCCTTGTACTAGATAGCTCGGCAGAGCCTTCCGAGAAACATGCTGCGTCATTCAGCTTGAACGTGGGACGCGGAGGGGAGAGGACGCTTTCTCCCCGTTTGGAGGCGCCTTGCGCTTGGCTTCAAAGCTGCCTGGAACAGCACTAGCGGCCCGACGTCTCTGCACGGCAGGACTGTCGTTGTGGGCCGAGGCTGCGTGTTCTCCCAAAGCGAAAACCGTGCTGGCCATCCCTTTCTAGGAACTCCTCCCACGGCACCCCAGGTTCGGCTCCGGCCGAACGAAAGGTGACCTCGGGCCTCACGGTGAAGTTCCAGTGTTTCACGTCAGGGGACTTGGGTGTGCAGGGGTCTCCAATGAGGCCATACTCCACCACGGAGCGCCTTAACCCTGCGACGCTCCTGGGGACACACAGGGTAGGAGCCCATTCACCAGTTTCGCAGGATGACCTCTCTCCGTGCCGGAACGGCGACCTCTGGCTTCTGAGGAACCTTAGCGTAAGCAGGCCCCTGGAGACAGCTCTTCACATTCATAGCTAGGGCAGCGTACTCCTCTCTGTGTTGCCTAGGTAGAGTGGGCCAGTCGTCAGTGAGACTGGCGAAAGCAGCGCTGGTGGGACTCCCTTTGCCAGTCAGTCGCACGGCCTCCTTGACTGAAAGAGAACTGCAGTGCCAAAAGACACCTCGCTGACGACTGGCTCCAGGAAGAGACTCGGGACAGCACTCTCACAGAAGCGAAAGCTAGGCTGTGGGCCCAGCCTGAGGAGCAGTACGTACGTTCGCCATACTGCTTTACACAGCTAGGCGTGAGCCGGAGAGCCTTGGTCACTGAGGCCTACCTGAGGTACTGCCATACTTACCCAGTAGATCCCACGCAGAGGTCCCTGTGCCCTAAAGGGCCTCCACGGAAGGGCCCTGTCCCTCCCGTTGTGTTTCCTTGAGGTAATCAGAAACCACTGACGATAACTGTATGAGCTCAGGTGTGAAGCTGGGCGACCCTGGCCAAACCTGATTCCCCTCCGTGGTAGGCGAGACAGTGGCGGGTCCTAAGCTGCCTGAAGCACACTCCTCGCGCGCACCTTCTCTTTGCTGCCGGAAGGCCTCACATAAGAAGTCTGAGTTGACTCGTGTGAGGCCTGCTGCTCTCAGTTCCTTGCTGGGAGCTTCAGCAGGAGCGCTCTGGAGCTCGCCGGCAGAAGAACTGTGAGTCCCCCCGCCCCACCCCGGCCTCGAGCAAAAGTCCAGATTTCCCCCGTTAGGAACACGTCGGAGTGCCAGAGGGAGCGGAGGGGCATGCGTTAACGGAATGCTTCGACCGTGGAAGGTATTTCACGAGACACTGTGCCCTCACGTTCGTTGTGACAACTGTCAAAGGGCCCTCGCTGTATGCCTTCCAACTCCTCGGCTGTGTTGGAGCCCCAGGAAGTAAATGCGTTCGTTTGACTAAGCTCCGTGAATGTGCAACGGTGATGGCGAAGCGCTGCCCTGTTCGCTCGAAAGCTCTCGTTCGTGCGGCCGTCACACGGCCGCAAGGTACGCAGTTCTAAACAGCCTTACATTCCATGCTGGTGTGCCAAGCCCCCCACCCACCCGCAGGGAGGATTTGGGCTCTTCTGAGAAACACCAGTGTGCGTCCCAAGTGAAACCAGGGCGTCTACCACAGGACGTCGCCAAACGGCAGTCGGATGCCAGAGGTGTACTTCCAGCCGGAAAAAGAGGGAAAAGGACAGCTTTCCCAGGGACAATTCTGGACCCTTGGGACCATCCAGAATCACCAAGGCCTCAAATTCGCACGGCCTGGGGAACGCTCTTCCGCCTGTCCAGCAATCCCCACGTCAAAACCTTTCTCGGCAGAGGCAGGCTCTCTCTCCCTTGTACTAGATAGCTCGGCAGAGCCTTCCGAGAAACATGCTGCGTCATTCAGCTTGAACGTGGGACGCGGAGGGGAGAGGACGCTTTCTCCCCGTTTGGAGGCGCCTTGCGCTTGGCTTCAAAGCTGCCTGGAACAGCACTAGCGGCCCGACGTCTCTGCACGGCAGGACTGTCGTTGTGGGCCGAGGCTGCGTGTTCTCCCAAAGCGAAAACCGTGCTGGCCATCCCTTTCTAGGAACTCCTCCCACGGCACCCCAGGTTCGGCTCCGGCCGAACGAAAGGTGACCTCGGGCCTCACGGTGAAGTTCCAGTGTTTCACGTCAGGGGACTTGGGTGTGCAGGGGTCTCCAATGAGGCCATACTCCACCACGGAGTGCCTCAACCCTGCGACGCTCCTGGGGACACACAGGGTAGGAGCCCATTCACCAGTTTCGCAGGATGACCTCTCTCCGTGCCGGAACGGCGACCTCTGGCTTCTGAGGAACCTTAGCGTAAGCAGGCCCCTGGAGACAGCTCTTCACATTCATAGCTAGGGCAGCGTACTCCTCTCTGTGTTGCCTAGGTAGAGTGGGCCAGTCGTCAGTGAGACTGGCGAAAGCAGCGCTGGTGGGACTCCCTTTGCCAGTCAGTCGCACGGCCTCCTTGACTGAAAGAGAACTGCAGTGCCAAAAGACACCTCGCTGACGACTGGCTCCAGGAAGAGACTCGGGACAGCACTCTCACAGAAGCGAAAGCTAGGCTGTGGGCCCAGCCTGAGGAGCAGTACGTACGTTCGCCACACTGCTTTACACAGCTAGGCGTGAGCCGGAGAGCCTTGGTCACTGAGGCCTACCTGAGGTACTGCCATACTTACCCAGTAGATCCCACGCAGAGGTCCCTGTGCCCAAAAGGGCCTCCACGGAAGGGCCCTGTCCCTCCCGTTGTGTTTCCTTGAGGTAATCAGAAACCACTGACGATAACTGTATGAGCTCAGGTGTGAAGCTGGGCGACCCTGGCCAAACCTGATTCCCCTCCGTGGTAGGCGAGACAGTGGCGGGTCCTAAGCTGCCTGAAGCACACTCCTCGCGCGCACCTTCTCTTTGCTGCCGGAAGGCCTCCCATGAGAAGTCTGAGTTGACTCGTGACAGAAGAAGTCTGAGTTGACTCGTGTGAGGCCTGCTGCTCTCAGTTCCTTGCTGGGAGCTTCAGCAGGAGCGCTCTGGAGCTCGCCGGCAGAAGAATTGTGAGTCCCCCCGCCCCACCCCGGCCTCGAGCAAAAGTCCAGATTTCCCCCGTTAGGAACACGTCGGAGTGCCAGAGGGAGCGGAGGGGCATGCGTTAACGGAATGCTTCGACCGTGGAAGGTATTTCACGAGACACTGTGCCCTCACGTTCGTTGTGACAACTGTCAAAGGGCCCTCGCTGTATGCCTTCCAACTCCTCGGCTGTGTTGGAGCCCCAGGAAGTAAATGCGTTCGTTTGACTAAGCTCCGTGAATGTGCAACGGTGATGGCGAAGCGCTGCCCTGTTCGCTCGAAAGCTCTCGTTCGTGCGGCCGTCACACGGCCGCAAGGTACGCAGTTCTAAACAGCCTTACATTCCATGCTGGTGTGCCAAGCCCCCCACCCACCCGCAGGGAGGATTTGGGCTCTTCTGAGAAACACCAGTGTGCGTCCCAAGTGAAACCAGGGCGTCTACCACAGGACGTCGCCAAACGGCAGTCGGATGCCAGAGGTGTACTTCCAGCCGGAAAAAGAGGGAAAAGGACAGCTTTCCCAGGGACAATTCTGGACCCTTGGGACCATCCAGAATCACCAAGGCCTCAAATTCGCACGGCCTGGGGAACGCTCTTCCGCCTGTCCAGCAATCCCCACGTCAAAACCTTTCTCGGCAGAGGCAGGCTCTCTCTCCCTTGTACTAGATAGCTCGGCAGAGCCTTCCGAGAAACATGCTGCGTCATTCAGCTTGAACGTGGGACGCGGAGGGGAGAGGACGCTTTCTCCCCGTTTGGAGGCGCCTTGCGCTTGGCTTCAAAGCTGCCTGGAACAGCACTAGCGGCCCGACGTCTCTGCACGGCAGGACTGTCGTTGTGGGCCGAGGCTGCGTGTTCTCCCAAAGCGAAAACCGTGCTGGCCATCCCTTTCTAGGAACTCCTCCCACGGCACCCCAGGTTCGGCTCCGGCCGAACGAAAGGTGACCTCGGGCCTCACGGTGAAGTTCCAGTGTTTCACGTCAGGGGACTTGGGTGTGCAGGGGTCTCCAATGAGGCCATACTCCACCACGGAGTGCCTTAACCCTGCGACGCTCCTGGGGACACACAGGGTAGGAGCCCATTCACCAGTTTCGCAGGATGACCTCTCTCCGTGCCGGAACGGCGACCTCTGGCTTCTGAGGAACCTTAGCGTAAGCAGGCCCCTGGAGACAGCTCTTCACATTCATAGCTAGGGCAGCGTACTCCTCTCTGTGTTGCCTAGGTAGAGTGGGCCAGTCGTCAGTGAGACTGGCGAAAGCAGCGCTGGTGGGACTCCCTTTGCCAGTCAGTCGCACGGCCTCCTTGACTGAAAGAGAACTGCAGTGCCAAAAGACACCTCGCTGACGACTGGCTCCAGGAAGAGACTCGGGACAGCACTCTCACAGAAGCGAAAGCTAGGCTGTGGGCCCAGCCTGAGGAGCAGTACGTACGTTCGCCATACTGCTTTACACAGCTAGGCGTGAGCCGGAGAGCCTTGGTCACTGAGGCCTACCTGAGGTACTGCCATACTTACCCAGTAGATCCCACGCAGAGGTCCCTGTGCCCTAAAGGGCCTCCACGGAAGGGCCCTGTCCCTCCCGTTGTGTTTCCTTGAGGTAATCAGAAACCACTGACGATAACTGTATGAGCTCAGGTGTGAAGCTGGGCGACCCTGGCCAAACCTGATTCCCCTCCGTGGTAGGCGAGACAGTGGCGGGTCCTAAGCTGCCTGAAGCACACTCCTCGCGCGCACCTTCTCTTTGCTGCCGGAAGGCCTCACATAAGAAGTCTGAGTTGACTCGTGTGAGGCCTGCTGCTCTCAGTTCCTTGCTGGGAGCTTCAGCAGGAGCGCTCTGGAGCTCGCCGGCAGAAGAATTGTGAGTCCCCCCGCCCCACCCCGGCCTCGAGCAAAAGTCCAGATTTCCCCCGTTAGGAACACGTCGGAGTGCCAGAGGGAGCGGAGGGGCATGCGTTAACGGAATGCTTCGACCGTGGAAGGTATTTCACGAGACACTGTGCCCTCACGTTCGTTGTGACAACTGTCAAAGGGCCCTCGCTGTATGCCTTCCAACTCCTCGGCTGTGTTGGAGCCCCAGGAAGTAAATGCGTTCGTTTGACTAAGCTCCGTGAATGTGCAACGGTGATGGCGAAGCGCTGCCCTGTTCGCTCGAAAGCTCTCGTTCGTGCGGCCGTCACACGGCCGCAAGGTACGCAGTTCTAAACAGCCTTACATTCCATGCTGGTGTGCCAAGCCCCCCACCCACCCGCAGGGAGGATTTGGGCTCTTCTGAGAAACACCAGTGTGCGTCCCAAGTGAAACCAGGGCGTCTACCACAGGACGTCGCCAAACGGCAGTCGGATGCCAGAGGTGTACTTCCAGCCGGAAAAAGAGGGAAAAGGACAGCTTTCCCAGGGACAATTCTGGACCCTTGGGACCATCCAGAATCACCAAGGCCTCAAATTCGCACGGCCTGGGGAACGCTCTTCCGCCTGTCCAGCAATCCCCACGTCAAAACCTTTCTCGGCAGAGGCAGGCTCTCTCTCCCTTGTACTAGATAGCTCGGCAGAGCCTTCCGAGAAACATGCTGCGTCATTCAGCTTGAACGTGGGACGCGGAGGGGAGAGGACGCTTTCTCCCCGTTTGGAGGCGCCTTGCGCTTGGCTTCAAAGCTGCCTGGAACAGCACTAGCGGCCCGACGTCTCTGCACGGCAGGACTGTCGTTGTGGGCCGAGGCTGCGTGTTCTCCCAAAGCGAAAACCGTGCTGGCCATCCCTTTCTAGGAACTCCTCCCACGGCACCCCAGGTTCGGCTCCGGCCGAACGAAAGGTGACCTCGGGCCTCACGGTGAAGTTCCAGTGTTTCACGTCAGGGGACTTGGGTGTGCAGGGGTCTCCAATGAGGCCATACTCCACCACGGAGTGCCTTAACCCTGCGACGCTCCTGGGGACACACAGGGTAGGAGCCCATTCACCAGTTTCGCAGGATGACCTCTCTCCGTGCCGGAACGGCGACCTCTGGCTTCTGAGGAACCTTAGCGTAAGCAGGCCCCTGGAGACAGCTCTTCACATTCATAGCTAGGGCAGCGTACTCCTCTCTGTGTTGCCTAGGTAGAGTGGGCCAGTCGTCAGTGAGACTGGCGAAAGCAGCGCTGGTGGGACTCCCTTTGCCAGTCAGTCGCACGGCCTCCTTGACTGAAAGAGAACTGCAGTGCCAAAAGACACCTCGCTGACGACTGGCTCCAGGAAGAGACTCGGGACAGCACTCTCACAGAAGCGAAAGCTAGGCTGTGGGCCCAGCCTGAGGAGCAGTACGTACGTTCGCCATACTGCTTTACACAGCTAGGCGTGAGCCGGAGAGCCTTGGTCACTGAGGCCTACCTGAGGTACTGCCATACTTACCCAGTAGATCCCACGCAGAGGTCCCTGTGCCCTAAAGGGCCTCCACGGAAGGGCCCTGTCCCTCCCGTTGTGTTTCCTTGAGGTAATCAGAAACCACTGACGATAACTGTATGAGCTCAGGTGTGAAGCTGGGCGACCCTGGCCAAACCTGATTCCCCTCCGTGGTAGGCGAGACAGTGGCGGGTCCTAAGCTGCCTGAAGCACACTCCTCGCGCGCACCTTCTCTTTGCTGCCGGAAGGCCTCACATAAGAAGTCTGAGTTGACTCGTGTGAGGCCTGCTGCTCTCAGTTCCTTGCTGGGAGCTTCAGCAGGAGCGCTCTGGAGCTCGCCGGCAGAAGAATTGTGAGTCCCCCCGCCCCACCCCGGCCTCGAGCAAAAGTCCAGATTTCCCCCGTTAGGAACACGTCGGAGTGCCAGAGGGAGCGGAGGGGCATGCGTTAACGGAATGCTTCGACCGTGGAAGGTATTTCACGAGACACTGTGCCCTCACGTTCGTTGTGACAACTGTCAAAGGGCCCTCGCTGTATGCCTTCCAACTCCTCGGCTGTGTTGGAGCCCCAGGAAGTAAATGCGTTCGTTTGACTAAGCTCCGTGAATGTGCAACGGTGATGGCGAAGCGCTGCCCTGTTCGCTCGAAAGCTCTCGTTCGTGCGGCCGTCACACGGCCGCAAGGTACGCAGTTCTAAACAGCCTTACATTCCATGCTGGTGTGCCAAGCCCCCCACCCACCCGCAGGGAGGATTTGGGCTCTTCTGAGAAACACCAGTGTGCGTCCCAAGTGAAACCAGGGCGTCTACCACAGGACGTCGCCAAACGGCAGTCGGATGCCAGAGGTGTACTTCCAGCCGGAAAAAGAGGGAAAAGGACAGCTTTCCCAGGGACAATTCTGGACCCTTGGGACCATCCAGAATCACCAAGGCCTCAAATTCGCACGGCCTGGGGAACGCTCTTCCGCCTGTCCAGCAATCCCCACGTCAAAACCTTTCTCGGCAGAGGCAGGCTCTCTCTCCCTTGTACTAGATAGCTCGGCAGAGCCTTCCGAGAAACATGCTGCGTCATTCAGCTTGAACGTGGGACGCGGAGGGGAGAGGACGCTTTCTCCCCGTTTGGAGGCGCCTTGCGCTTGGCTTCAAAGCTGCCTGGAACAGCACTAGCGGCCCGACGTCTCTGCACGGCAGGACTGTCGTTGTGGGCCGAGGCTGCGTGTTCTCCCAAAGCGAAAACCGTGCTGGCCATCCCTTTCTAGGAACTCCTCCCACGGCACCCCAGGTTCGGCTCCGGCCGAACGAAAGGTGACCTCGGGCCTCACGGTGAAGTTCCAGTGTTTCACGTCAGGGGACTTGGGTGTGCAGGGGTCTCCAATGAGGCCATACTCCACCACGGAGTGCCTCAACCCTGCGACGCTCCTGGGGACACACAGGGTAGGAGCCCATTCACCAGTTTCGCAGGATGACCTCTCTCCGTGCCGGAACGGCGACCTCTGGCTTCTGAGGAACCTTAGCGTAAGCAGGCCCCTGGAGACAGCTCTTCACATTCATAGCTAGGGCAGCGTACTCCTCTCTGTGTTGCCTAGGTAGAGTGGGCCAGTCGTCAGTGAGACTGGCGAAAGCAGCGCTGGTGGGACTCCCTTTGCCAGTCAGTCGCACGGCCTCCTTGACTGAAAGAGAACTGCAGTGCCAAAAGACACCTCGCTGACGACTGGCTCCAGGAAGAGACTCGGGACAGCACTCTCACAGAAGCGAAAGCTAGGCTGTGGGCCCAGCCTGAGGAGCAGTACGTACGTTCGCCACACTGCTTTACACAGCTAGGCGTGAGCCGGAGAGCCTTGGTCACTGAGGCCTACCTGAGGTACTGCCATACTTACCCAGTAGATCCCACGCAGAGGTCCCTGTGCCCAAAAGGGCCTCCACGGAAGGGCCCTGTCCCTCCCGTTGTGTTTCCTTGAGGTAATCAGAAACCACTGACGATAACTGTATGAGCTCAGGTGTGAAGCTGGGCGACCCTGGCCAAACCTGATTCCCCTCCGTGGTAGGCGAGACAGTGGCGGGTCCTAAGCTGCCTGAAGCACACTCCTCGCGCGCACCTTCTCTTTGCTGCCGGAAGGCCTCCCATGAGAAGTCTGAGTTGACTCGTGACAGAAGAAGTCTGAGTTGACTCGTGTGAGGCCTGCTGCTCTCAGTTCCTTGCTGGGAGCTTCAGCAGGAGCGCTCTGGAGCTCGCCGGCAGAAGAATTGTGAGTCCCCCCGCCCCACCCCGGCCTCGAGCAAAAGTCCAGATTTCCCCCGTTAGGAACACGTCGGAGTGCCAGAGGGAGCGGAGGGGCATGCGTTAACGGAATGCTTCGACCGTGGAAGGTATTTCACGAGACACTGTGCCCTCACGTTCGTTGTGACAACTGTCAAAGGGCCCTCGCTGTATGCCTTCCAACTCCTCGGCTGTGTTGGAGCCCCAGGAAGTAAATGCGTTCGTTTGACTAAGCTCCGTGAATGTGCAACGGTGATGGCGAAGCGCTGCCCTGTTCGCTCGAAAGCTCTCGTTCGTGCGGCCGTCACACGGCCGCAAGGTACGCAGTTCTAAACAGCCTTACATTCCATGCTGGTGTGCCAAGCCCCCCACCCACCCGCAGGGAGGATTTGGGCTCTTCTGAGAAACACCAGTGTGCGTCCCAAGTGAAACCAGGGCGTCTACCACAGGACGTCGCCAAACGGCAGTCGGATGCCAGAGGTGTACTTCCAGCCGGAAAAAGAGGGAAAAGGACAGCTTTCCCAGGGACAATTCTGGACCCTTGGGACCATCCAGAATCACCAAGGCCTCAAATTCGCACGGCCTGGGGAACGCTCTTCCGCCTGTCCAGCAATCCCCACGTCAAAACCTTTCTCGGCAGAGGCAGGCTCTCTCTCCCTTGTACTAGATAGCTCGGCAGAGCCTTCCGAGAAACATGCTGCGTCATTCAGCTTGAACGTGGGACGCGGAGGGGAGAGGACGCTTTCTCCCCGTTTGGAGGCGCCTTGCGCTTGGCTTCAAAGCTGCCTGGAACAGCACTAGCGGCCCGACGTCTCTGCACGGCAGGACTGTCGTTGTGGGCCGAGGCTGCGTGTTCTCCCAAAGCGAAAACCGTGCTGGCCATCCCTTTCTAGGAACTCCTCCCACGGCACCCCAGGTTCGGCTCCGGCCGAACGAAAGGTGACCTCGGGCCTCACGGTGAAGTTCCAGTGTTTCACGTCAGGGGACTTGGGTGTGCAGGGGTCTCCAATGAGGCCATACTCCACCACGGAGTGCCTTAACCCTGCGACGCTCCTGGGGACACACAGGGTAGGAGCCCATTCACCAGTTTCGCAGGATGACCTCTCTCCGTGCCGGAACGGCGACCTCTGGCTTCTGAGGAACCTTAGCGTAAGCAGGCCCCTGGAGACAGCTCTTCACATTCATAGCTAGGGCAGCGTACTCCTCTCTGTGTTGCCTAGGTAGAGTGGGCCAGTCGTCAGTGAGACTGGCGAAAGCAGCGCTGGTGGGACTCCCTTTGCCAGTCAGTCGCACGGCCTCCTTGACTGAAAGAGAACTGCAGTGCCAAAAGACACCTCGCTGACGACTGGCTCCAGGAAGAGACTCGGGACAGCACTCTCACAGAAGCGAAAGCTAGGCTGTGGGCCCAGCCTGAGGAGCAGTACGTACGTTCGCCATACTGCTTTACACAGCTAGGCGTGAGCCGGAGAGCCTTGGTCACTGAGGCCTACCTGAGGTACTGCCATACTTACCCAGTAGATCCCACGCAGAGGTCCCTGTGCCCTAAAGGGCCTCCACGGAAGGGCCCTGTCCCTCCCGTTGTGTTTCCTTGAGGTAATCAGAAACCACTGACGATAACTGTATGAGCTCAGGTGTGAAGCTGGGCGACCCTGGCCAAACCTGATTCCCCTCCGTGGTAGGCGAGACAGTGGCGGGTCCTAAGCTGCCTGAAGCACACTCCTCGCGCGCACCTTCTCTTTGCTGCCGGAAGGCCTCACATAAGAAGTCTGAGTTGACTCGTGTGAGGCCTGCTGCTCTCAGTTCCTTGCTGGGAGCTTCAGCAGGAGCGCTCTGGAGCTCGCCGGCAGAAGAATTGTGAGTCCCCCCGCCCCACCCCGGCCTCGAGCAAAAGTCCAGATTTCCCCCGTTAGGAACACGTCGGAGTGCCAGAGGGAGCGGAGGGGCATGCGTTAACGGAATGCTTCGACCGTGGAAGGTATTTCACGAGACACTGTGCCCTCACGTTCGTTGTGACAACTGTCAAAGGGCCCTCGCTGTATGCCTTCCAACTCCTCGGCTGTGTTGGAGCCCCAGGAAGTAAATGCGTTCGTTTGACTAAGCTCCGTGAATGTGCAACGGTGATGGCGAAGCGCTGCCCTGTTCGCTCGAAAGCTCTCGTTCGTGCGGCCGTCACACGGCCGCAAGGTACGCAGTTCTAAACAGCCTTACATTCCATGCTGGTGTGCCAAGCCCCCCACCCACCCGCAGGGAGGATTTGGGCTCTTCTGAGAAACACCAGTGTGCGTCCCAAGTGAAACCAGGGCGTCTACCACAGGACGTCGCCAAACGGCAGTCGGATGCCAGAGGTGTACTTCCAGCCGGAAAAAGAGGGAAAAGGACAGCTTTCCCAGGGACAATTCTGGACCCTTGGGACCATCCAGAATCACCAAGGCCTCAAATTCGCACGGCCTGGGGAACGCTCTTCCGCCTGTCCAGCAATCCCCACGTCAAAACCTTTCTCGGCAGAGGCAGGCTCTCTCTCCCTTGTACTAGATAGCTCGGCAGAGCCTTCCGAGAAACATGCTGCGTCATTCAGCTTGAACGTGGGACGCGGAGGGGAGAGGACGCTTTCTCCCCGTTTGGAGGCGCCTTGCGCTTGGCTTCAAAGCTGCCTGGAACAGCACTAGCGGCCCGACGTCTCTGCACGGCAGGACTGTCGTTGTGGGCCGAGGCTGCGTGTTCTCCCAAAGCGAAAACCGTGCTGGCCATCCCTTTCTAGGAACTCCTCCCACGGCACCCCAGGTTCGGCTCCGGCCGAACGAAAGGTGACCTCGGGCCTCACGGTGAAGTTCCAGTGTTTCACGTCAGGGGACTTGGGTGTGCAGGGGTCTCCAATGAGGCCATACTCCACCACGGAGTGCCTCAACCCTGCGACGCTCCTGGGGACACACAGGGTAGGAGCCCATTCACCAGTTTCGCAGGATGACCTCTCTCCGTGCCGGAACGGCGACCTCTGGCTTCTGAGGAACCTTAGCGTAAGCAGGCCCCTGGAGACAGCTCTTCACATTCATAGCTAGGGCAGCGTACTCCTCTCTGTGTTGCCTAGGTAGAGTGGGCCAGTCGTCAGTGAGACTGGCGAAAGCAGCGCTGGTGGGACTCCCTTTGCCAGTCAGTCGCACGGCCTCCTTGACTGAAAGAGAACTGCAGTGCCAAAAGACACCTCGCTGACGACTGGCTCCAGGAAGAGACTCGGGACAGCACTCTCACAGAAGCGAAAGCTAGGCTGTGGGCCCAGCCTGAGGAGCAGTACGTACGTTCGCCACACTGCTTTACACAGCTAGGCGTGAGCCGGAGAGCCTTGGTCACTGAGGCCTACCTGAGGTACTGCCATACTTACCCAGTAGATCCCACGCAGAGGTCCCTGTGCCCTAAAGGGCCTCCACGGAAGGGCCCTGTCCCTCCCGTTGTGTTTCCTTGAGGTAATCAGAAACCACTGACGATAACTGTATGAGCTCAGGTGTGAAGCTGGGCGACCCTGGCCAAACCTGATTCCCCTCCGTGGTAGGCGAGACAGTGGCGGGTCCTAAGCTGCCTGAAGCACACTCCTCGCGCGCACCTTCTCTTTGCTGCCGGAAGGCCTCCCATGAGAAGTCTGAGTTGACTCGTGACAGAAGAAGTCTGAGTTGACTCGTGTGAGGCCTGCTGCTCTCAGTTCCTTGCTGGGAGCTTCAGCAGGAGCGCTCTGGAGCTCGCCGGCAGAAGAATTGTGAGTCCCCCCGCCCCACCCCGGCCTCGAGCAAAAGTCCAGATTTCCCCCGTTAGGAACACGTCGGAGTGCCAGAGGGAGCGGAGGGGCATGCGTTAACGGAATGCTTCGACCGTGGAAGGTATTTCACGAGACACTGTGCCCTCACGTTCGTTGTGACAACTGTCAAAGGGCCCTCGCTGTATGCCTTCCAACTCCTCGGCTGTGTTGGAGCCCCAGGAAGTAAATGCGTTCGTTTGACTAAGCTCCGTGAATGTGCAACGGTGATGGCGAAGCGCTGCCCTGTTCGCTCGAAAGCTCTCGTTCGTGCGGCCGTCACACGGCCGCAAGGTACGCAGTTCTAAACAGCCTTACATTCCATGCTGGTGTGCCAAGCCCCCCACCCACCCGCAGGGAGGATTTGGGCTCTTCTGAGAAACACCAGTGTGCGTCCCAAGTGAAACCAGGGCGTCTACCACAGGACGTCGCCAAACGGCAGTCGGATGCCAGAGGTGTACTTCCAGCCGGAAAAAGAGGGAAAAGGACAGCTTTCCCAGGGACAATTCTGGACCCTTGGGACCATCCAGAATCACCAAGGCCTCAAATTCGCACGGCCTGGGGAACGCTCTTCCGCCTGTCCAGCAATCCCCACGTCAAAACCTTTCTCGGCAGAGGCAGGCTCTCTCTCCCTTGTACTAGATAGCTCGGCAGAGCCTTCCGAGAAACATGCTGCGTCATTCAGCTTGAACGTGGGACGCGGAGGGGAGAGGACGCTTTCTCCCCGTTTGGAGGCGCCTTGCGCTTGGCTTCAAAGCTGCCTGGAACAGCACTAGCGGCCCGACGTCTCTGCACGGCAGGACTGTCGTTGTGGGCCGAGGCTGCGTGTTCTCCCAAAGCGAAAACCGTGCTGGCCATCCCTTTCTAGGAACTCCTCCCACGGCACCCCAGGTTCGGCTCCGGCCGAACGAAAGGTGACCTCGGGCCTCACGGTGAAGTTCCAGTGTTTCACGTCAGGGGACTTGGGTGTGCAGGGGTCTCCAATGAGGCCATACTCCACCACGGAGTGCCTCAACCCTGCGACGCTCCTGGGGACACACAGGGTAGGAGCCCATTCACCAGTTTCGCAGGATGACCTCTCTCCGTGCCGGAACGGCGACCTCTGGCTTCTGAGGAACCTTAGCGTAAGCAGGCCCCTGGAGACAGCTCTTCACATTCATAGCTAGGGCAGCGTACTCCTCTCTGTGTTGCCTAGGTAGAGTGGGCCAGTCGTCAGTGAGACTGGCGAAAGCAGCGCTGGTGGGACTCCCTTTGCCAGTCAGTCGCACGGCCTCCTTGACTGAAAGAGAACTGCAGTGCCAAAAGACACCTCGCTGACGACTGGCTCCAGGAAGAGACTCGGGACAGCACTCTCACAGAAGCGAAAGCTAGGCTGTGGGCCCAGCCTGAGGAGCAGTACGTACGTTCGCCACACTGCTTTACACAGCTAGGCGTGAGCCGGAGAGCCTTGGTCACTGAGGCCTACCTGAGGTACTGCCATACTTACCCAGTAGATCCCACGCAGAGGTCCCTGTGCCCAAAAGGGCCTCCACGGAAGGGCCCTGTCCCTCCCGTTGTGTTTCCTTGAGGTAATCAGAAACCACTGACGATAACTGTATGAGCTCAGGTGTGAAGCTGGGCGACCCTGGCCAAACCTGATTCCCCTCCGTGGTAGGCGAGACAGTGGCGGGTCCTAAGCTGCCTGAAGCACACTCCTCGCGCGCACCTTCTCTTTGCTGCCGGAAGGCCTCCCATGAGAAGTCTGAGTTGACTCGTGACAGAAGAAGTCTGAGTTGACTCGTGTGAGGCCTGCTGCTCTCAGTTCCTTGCTGGGAGCTTCAGCAGGAGCGCTCTGGAGCTCGCCGGCAGAAGAATTGTGAGTCCCCCCGCCCCACCCCGGCCTCGAGCAAAAGTCCAGATTTCCCCCGTTAGGAACACGTCGGAGTGCCAGAGGGAGCGGAGGGGCATGCGTTAACGGAATGCTTCGACCGTGGAAGGTATTTCACGAGACACTGTGCCCTCACGTTCGTTGTGACAACTGTCAAAGGGCCCTCGCTGTATGCCTTCCAACTCCTCGGCTGTGTTGGAGCCCCAGGAAGTAAATGCGTTCGTTTGACTAAGCTCCGTGAATGTGCAACGGTGATGGCGAAGCGCTGCCCTGTTCGCTCGAAAGCTCTCGTTCGTGCGGCCGTCACACGGCCGCAAGGTACGCAGTTCTAAACAGCCTTACATTCCATGCTGGTGTGCCAAGCCCCCCACCCACCCGCAGGGAGGATTTGGGCTCTTCTGAGAAACACCAGTGTGCGTCCCAAGTGAAACCAGGGCGTCTACCACAGGACGTCGCCAAACGGCAGTCGGATGCCAGAGGTGTACTTCCAGCCGGAAAAAGAGGGAAAAGGACAGCTTTCCCAGGGACAATTCTGGACCCTTGGGACCATCCAGAATCACCAAGGCCTCAAATTCGCACGGCCTGGGGAACGCTCTTCCGCCTGTCCAGCAATCCCCACGTCAAAACCTTTCTCGGCAGAGGCAGGCTCTCTCTCCCTTGTACTAGATAGCTCGGCAGAGCCTTCCGAGAAACATGCTGCGTCATTCAGCTTGAACGTGGGACGCGGAGGGGAGAGGACGCTTTCTCCCCGTTTGGAGGCGCCTTGCGCTTGGCTTCAAAGCTGCCTGGAACAGCACTAGCGGCCCGACGTCTCTGCACGGCAGGACTGTCGTTGTGGGCCGAGGCTGCGTGTTCTCCCAAAGCGAAAACCGTGCTGGCCATCCCTTTCTAGGAACTCCTCCCACGGCACCCCAGGTTCGGCTCCGGCCGAACGAAAGGTGACCTCGGGCCTCACGGTGAAGTTCCAGTGTTTCACGTCAGGGGACTTGGGTGTGCAGGGGTCTCCAATGAGGCCATACTCCACCACGGAGTGCCTCAACCCTGCGACGCTCCTGGGGACACACAGGGTAGGAGCCCATTCACCAGTTTCGCAGGATGACCTCTCTCCGTGCCGGAACGGCGACCTCTGGCTTCTGAGGAACCTTAGCGTAAGCAGGCCCCTGGAGACAGCTCTTCACATTCATAGCTAGGGCAGCGTACTCCTCTCTGTGTTGCCTAGGTAGAGTGGGCCAGTCGTCAGTGAGACTGGCGAAAGCAGCGCTGGTGGGACTCCCTTTGCCAGTCAGTCGCACGGCCTCCTTGACTGAAAGAGAACTGCAGTGCCAAAAGACACCTCGCTGACGACTGGCTCCAGGAAGAGACTCGGGACAGCACTCTCACAGAAGCGAAAGCTAGGCTGTGGGCCCAGCCTGAGGAGCAGTACGTACGTTCGCCACACTGCTTTACACAGCTAGGCGTGAGCCGGAGAGCCTTGGTCACTGAGGCCTACCTGAGGTACTGCCATACTTACCCAGTAGATCCCACGCAGAGGTCCCTGTGCCCAAAAGGGCCTCCACGGAAGGGCCCTGTCCCTCCCGTTGTGTTTCCTTGAGGTAATCAGAAACCACTGACGATAACTGTATGAGCTCAGGTGTGAAGCTGGGCGACCCTGGCCAAACCTGATTCCCCTCCGTGGTAGGCGAGACAGTGGCGGGTCCTAAGCTGCCTGAAGCACACTCCTCGCGCGCACCTTCTCTTTGCTGCCGGAAGGCCTCCCATGAGAAGTCTGAGTTGACTCGTGACAGAAGAAGTCTGAGTTGACTCGTGTGAGGCCTGCTGCTCTCAGTTCCTTGCTGGGAGCTTCAGCAGGAGCGCTCTGGAGCTCGCCGGCAGAAGAATTGTGAGTCCCCCCGCCCCACCCCGGCCTCGAGCAAAAGTCCAGATTTCCCCCGTTAGGAACACGTCGGAGTGCCAGAGGGAGCGGAGGGGCATGCGTTAACGGAATGCTTCGACCGTGGAAGGTATTTCACGAGACACTGTGCCCTCACGTTCGTTGTGACAACTGTCAAAGGGCCCTCGCTGTATGCCTTCCAACTCCTCGGCTGTGTTGGAGCCCCAGGAAGTAAATGCGTTCGTTTGACTAAGCTCCGTGAATGTGCAACGGTGATGGCGAAGCGCTGCCCTGTTCGCTCGAAAGCTCTCGTTCGTGCGGCCGTCACACGGCCGCAAGGTACGCAGTTCTAAACAGCCTTACATTCCATGCTGGTGTGCCAAGCCCCCCACCCACCCGCAGGGAGGATTTGGGCTCTTCTGAGAAACACCAGTGTGCGTCCCAAGTGAAACCAGGGCGTCTACCACAGGACGTCGCCAAACGGCAGTCGGATGCCAGAGGTGTACTTCCAGCCGGAAAAAGAGGGAAAAGGACAGCTTTCCCAGGGACAATTCTGGACCCTTGGGACCATCCAGAATCACCAAGGCCTCAAATTCGCACGGCCTGGGGAACGCTCTTCCGCCTGTCCAGCAATCCCCACGTCAAAACCTTTCTCGGCAGAGGCAGGCTCTCTCTCCCTTGTACTAGATAGCTCGGCAGAGCCTTCCGAGAAACATGCTGCGTCATTCAGCTTGAACGTGGGACGCGGAGGGGAGAGGACGCTTTCTCCCCGTTTGGAGGCGCCTTGCGCTTGGCTTCAAAGCTGCCTGGAACAGCACTAGCGGCCCGACGTCTCTGCACGGCAGGACTGTCGTTGTGGGCCGAGGCTGCGTGTTCTCCCAAAGCGAAAACCGTGCTGGCCATCCCTTTCTAGGAACTCCTCCCACGGCACCCCAGGTTCGGCTCCGGCCGAACGAAAGGTGACCTCGGGCCTCACGGTGAAGTTCCAGTGTTTCACGTCAGGGGACTTGGGTGTGCAGGGGTCTCCAATGAGGCCATACTCCACCACGGAGCGCCTCAACCCTGCGACGCTCCTGGGGACACACAGGGTAGGAGCCCATTCACCAGTTTCGCAGGATGACCTCTCTCCGTGCCGGAACGGCGACCTCTGGCTTCTGAGGAACCTTAGCGTAAGCAGGCCCCTGGAGACAGCTCTTCACATTCATAGCTAGGGCAGCGTACTCCTCTCTGTGTTGCCTAGGTAGAGTGGGCCAGTCGTCAGTGAGACTGGCGAAAGCAGCGCTGGTGGGACTCCCTTTGCCAGTCAGTCGCACGGCCTCCTTGACTGAAAGAGAACTGCAGTGCCAAAAGACACCTCGCTGACGACTGGCTCCAGGAAGAGACTCGGGACAGCACTCTCACAGAAGCGAAAGCTAGGCTGTGGGCCCAGCCTGAGGAGCAGTACGTACGTTCGCCACACTGCTTTACACAGCTAGGCGTGAGCCGGAGAGCCTTGGTCACTGAGGCCTACCTGAGGTACTGCCATACTTACCCAGTAGATCCCACGCAGAGGTCCCTGTGCCCAAAAGGGCCTCCACGGAAGGGCCCTGTCCCTCCCGTTGTGTTTCCTTGAGGTAATCAGAAACCACTGACGATAACTGTATGAGCTCAGGTGTGAAGCTGGGCGACCCTGGCCAAACCTGATTCCCCTCCGTGGTAGGCGAGACAGTGGCGGGTCCTAAGCTGCCTGAAGCACACTCCTCGCGCGCACCTTCTCTTTGCTGCCGGAAGGCCTCCCATGAGAAGTCTGAGTTGACTCGTGACAGAAGAAGTCTGAGTTGACTCGTGTGAGGCCTGCTGCTCTCAGTTCCTTGCTGGGAGCTTCAGCAGGAGCGCTCTGGAGCTCGCCGGCAGAAGAATTGTGAGTCCCCCCGCCCCACCCCGGCCTCGAGCAAAAGTCCAGATTTCCCCCGTTAGGAACACGTCGGAGTGCCAGAGGGAGCGGAGGGGCATGCGTTAACGGAATGCTTCGACCGTGGAAGGTATTTCACGAGACACTGTGCCCTCACGTTCGTTGTGACAACTGTCAAAGGGCCCTCGCTGTATGCCTTCCAACTCCTCGGCTGTGTTGGAGCCCCAGGAAGTAAATGCGTTCGTTTGACTAAGCTCCGTGAATGTGCAACGGTGATGGCGAAGCGCTGCCCTGTTCGCTCGAAAGCTCTCGTTCGTGCGGCCGTCACACGGCCGCAAGGTACGCAGTTCTAAACAGCCTTACATTCCATGCTGGTGTGCCAAGCCCCCCACCCACCCGCAGGGAGGATTTGGGCTCTTCTGAGAAACACCAGTGTGCGTCCCAAGTGAAACCAGGGCGTCTACCACAGGACGTCGCCAAACGGCAGTCGGATGCCAGAGGTGTACTTCCAGCCGGAAAAAGAGGGAAAAGGACAGCTTTCCCAGGGACAATTCTGGACCCTTGGGACCATCCAGAATCACCAAGGCCTCAAATTCGCACGGCCTGGGGAACGCTCTTCCGCCTGTCCAGCAATCCCCACGTCAAAACCTTTCTCGGCAGAGGCAGGCTCTCTCTCCCTTGTACTAGATAGCTCGGCAGAGCCTTCCGAGAAACATGCTGCGTCATTCAGCTTGAACGTGGGACGCGGAGGGGAGAGGACGCTTTCTCCCCGTTTGGAGGCGCCTTGCGCTTGGCTTCAAAGCTGCCTGGAACAGCACTAGCGGCCCGACGTCTCTGCACGGCAGGACTGTCGTTGTGGGCCGAGGCTGCGTGTTCTCCCAAAGCGAAAACCGTGCTGGCCATCCCTTTCTAGGAACTCCTCCCACGGCACCCCAGGTTCGGCTCCGGCCGAACGAAAGGTGACCTCGGGCCTCACGGTGAAGTTCCAGTGTTTCACGTCAGGGGACTTGGGTGTGCAGGGGTCTCCAATGAGGCCATACTCCACCACGGAGCGCCTCAACCCTGCGACGCTCCTGGGGACACACAGGGTAGGAGCCCATTCACCAGTTTCGCAGGATGACCTCTCTCCGTGCCGGAACGGCGACCTCTGGCTTCTGAGGAACCTTAGCGTAAGCAGGCCCCTGGAGACAGCTCTTCACATTCATAGCTAGGGCAGCGTACTCCTCTCTGTGTTGCCTAGGTAGAGTGGGCCAGTCGTCAGTGAGACTGGCGAAAGCAGCGCTGGTGGGACTCCCTTTGCCAGTCAGTCGCACGGCCTCCTTGACTGAAAGAGAACTGCAGTGCCAAAAGACACCTCGCTGACGACTGGCTCCAGGAAGAGACTCGGGACAGCACTCTCACAGAAGCGAAAGCTAGGCTGTGGGCCCAGCCTGAGGAGCAGTACGTACGTTCGCCACACTGCTTTACACAGCTAGGCGTGAGCCGGAGAGCCTTGGTCACTGAGGCCTACCTGAGGTACTGCCATACTTACCCAGTAGATCCCACGCAGAGGTCCCTGTGCCCTAAAGGGCCTCCACGGAAGGGCCCTGTCCCTCCCGTTGTGTTTCCTTGAGGTAATCAGAAACCACTGACGATAACTGTATGAGCTCAGGTGTGAAGCTGGGCGACCCTGGCCAAACCTGATTCCCCTCCGTGGTAGGCGAGACAGTGGCGGGTCCTAAGCTGCCTGAAGCACACTCCTCGCGCGCACCTTCTCTTTGCTGCCGGAAGGCCTCCCATGAGAAGTCTGAGTTGACTCGTGACAGAAGAAGTCTGAGTTGACTCGTGTGAGGCCTGCTGCTCTCAGTTCCTTGCTGGGAGCTTCAGCAGGAGCGCTCTGGAGCTCGCCGGCAGAAGAATTGTGAGTCCCCCCGCCCCACCCCGGCCTCGAGCAAAAGTCCAGATTTCCCCCGTTAGGAACACGTCGGAGTGCCAGAGGGAGCGGAGGGGCATGCGTTAACGGAATGCTTCGACCGTGGAAGGTATTTCACGAGACACTGTGCCCTCACGTTCGTTGTGACAACTGTCAAAGGGCCCTCGCTGTATGCCTTCCAACTCCTCGGCTGTGTTGGAGCCCCAGGAAGTAAATGCGTTCGTTTGACTAAGCTCCGTGAATGTGCAACGGTGATGGCGAAGCGCTGCCCTGTTCGCTCGAAAGCTCTCGTTCGTGCGGCCGTCACACGGCCGCAAGGTACGCAGTTCTAAACAGCCTTACATTCCATGCTGGTGTGCCAAGCCCCCCACCCACCCGCAGGGAGGATTTGGGCTCTTCTGAGAAACACCAGTGTGCGTCCCAAGTGAAACCAGGGCGTCTACCACAGGACGTCGCCAAACGGCAGTCGGATGCCAGAGGTGTACTTCCAGCCGGAAAAAGAGGGAAAAGGACAGCTTTCCCAGGGACAATTCTGGACCCTTGGGACCATCCAGAATCACCAAGGCCTCAAATTCGCACGGCCTGGGGAACGCTCTTCCGCCTGTCCAGCAATCCCCACGTCAAAACCTTTCTCGGCAGAGGCAGGCTCTCTCTCCCTTGTACTAGATAGCTCGGCAGAGCCTTCCGAGAAACATGCTGCGTCATTCAGCTTGAACGTGGGACGCGGAGGGGAGAGGACGCTTTCTCCCCGTTTGGAGGCGCCTTGCGCTTGGCTTCAAAGCTGCCTGGAACAGCACTAGCGGCCCGACGTCTCTGCACGGCAGGACTGTCGTTGTGGGCCGAGGCTGCGTGTTCTCCCAAAGCGAAAACCGTGCTGGCCATCCCTTTCTAGGAACTCCTCCCACGGCACCCCAGGTTCGGCTCCGGCCGAACGAAAGGTGACCTCGGGCCTCACGGTGAAGTTCCAGTGTTTCACGTCAGGGGACTTGGGTGTGCAGGGGTCTCCAATGAGGCCATACTCCACCACGGAGTGCCTCAACCCTGCGACGCTCCTGGGGACACACAGGGTAGGAGCCCATTCACCAGTTTCGCAGGATGACCTCTCTCCGTGCCGGAACGGCGACCTCTGGCTTCTGAGGAACCTTAGCGTAAGCAGGCCCCTGGAGACAGCTCTTCACATTCATAGCTAGGGCAGCGTACTCCTCTCTGTGTTGCCTAGGTAGAGTGGGCCAGTCGTCAGTGAGACTGGCGAAAGCAGCGCTGGTGGGACTCCCTTTGCCAGTCAGTCGCACGGCCTCCTTGACTGAAAGAGAACTGCAGTGCCAAAAGACACCTCGCTGACGACTGGCTCCAGGAAGAGACTCGGGACAGCACTCTCACAGAAGCGAAAGCTAGGCTGTGGGCCCAGCCTGAGGAGCAGTACGTACGTTCGCCACACTGCTTTACACAGCTAGGCGTGAGCCGGAGAGCCTTGGTCACTGAGGCCTACCTGAGGTACTGCCATACTTACCCAGTAGATCCCACGCAGAGGTCCCTGTGCCCAAAAGGGCCTCCACGGAAGGGCCCTGTCCCTCCCGTTGTGTTTCCTTGAGGTAATCAGAAACCACTGACGATAACTGTATGAGCTCAGGTGTGAAGCTGGGCGACCCTGGCCAAACCTGATTCCCCTCCGTGGTAGGCGAGACAGTGGCGGGTCCTAAGCTGCCTGAAGCACACTCCTCGCGCGCACCTTCTCTTTGCTGCCGGAAGGCCTCCCATGAGAAGTCTGAGTTGACTCGTGACAGAAGAAGTCTGAGTTGACTCGTGTGAGGCCTGCTGCTCTCAGTTCCTTGCTGGGAGCTTCAGCAGGAGCGCTCTGGAGCTCGCCGGCAGAAGAATTGTGAGTCCCCCCGCCCCACCCCGGCCTCGAGCAAAAGTCCAGATTTCCCCCGTTAGGAACACGTCGGAGTGCCAGAGGGAGCGGAGGGGCATGCGTTAACGGAATGCTTCGACCGTGGAAGGTATTTCACGAGACACTGTGCCCTCACGTTCGTTGTGACAACTGTCAAAGGGCCCTCGCTGTATGCCTTCCAACTCCTCGGCTGTGTTGGAGCCCCAGGAAGTAAATGCGTTCGTTTGACTAAGCTCCGTGAATGTGCAACGGTGATGGCGAAGCGCTGCCCTGTTCGCTCGAAAGCTCTCGTTCGTGCGGCCGTCACACGGCCGCAAGGTACGCAGTTCTAAACAGCCTTACATTCCATGCTGGTGTGCCAAGCCCCCCACCCACCCGCAGGGAGGATTTGGGCTCTTCTGAGAAACACCAGTGTGCGTCCCAAGTGAAACCAGGGCGTCTACCACAGGACGTCGCCAAACGGCAGTCGGATGCCAGAGGTGTACTTCCAGCCGGAAAAAGAGGGAAAAGGACAGCTTTCCCAGGGACAATTCTGGACCCTTGGGACCATCCAGAATCACCAAGGCCTCAAATTCGCACGGCCTGGGGAACGCTCTTCCGCCTGTCCAGCAATCCCCACGTCAAAACCTTTCTCGGCAGAGGCAGGCTCTCTCTCCCTTGTACTAGATAGCTCGGCAGAGCCTTCCGAGAAACATGCTGCGTCATTCAGCTTGAACGTGGGACGCGGAGGGGAGAGGACGCTTTCTCCCCGTTTGGAGGCGCCTTGCGCTTGGCTTCAAAGCTGCCTGGAACAGCACTAGCGGCCCGACGTCTCTGCACGGCAGGACTGTCGTTGTGGGCCGAGGCTGCGTGTTCTCCCAAAGCGAAAACCGTGCTGGCCATCCCTTTCTAGGAACTCCTCCCACGGCACCCCAGGTTCGGCTCCGGCCGAACGAAAGGTGACCTCGGGCCTCACGGTGAAGTTCCAGTGTTTCACGTCAGGGGACTTGGGTGTGCAGGGGTCTCCAATGAGGCCATACTCCACCACGGAGCGCCTCAACCCTGCGACGCTCCTGGGGACACACAGGGTAGGAGCCCATTCACCAGTTTCGCAGGATGACCTCTCTCCGTGCCGGAACGGCGACCTCTGGCTTCTGAGGAACCTTAGCGTAAGCAGGCCCCTGGAGACAGCTCTTCACATTCATAGCTAGGGCAGCGTACTCCTCTCTGTGTTGCCTAGGTAGAGTGGGCCAGTCGTCAGTGAGACTGGCGAAAGCAGCGCTGGTGGGACTCCCTTTGCCAGTCAGTCGCACGGCCTCCTTGACTGAAAGAGAACTGCAGTGCCAAAAGACACCTCGCTGACGACTGGCTCCAGGAAGAGACTCGGGACAGCACTCTCACAGAAGCGAAAGCTAGGCTGTGGGCCCAGCCTGAGGAGCAGTACGTACGTTCGCCACACTGCTTTACACAGCTAGGCGTGAGCCGGAGAGCCTTGGTCACTGAGGCCTACCTGAGGTACTGCCATACTTACCCAGTAGATCCCACGCAGAGGTCCCTGTGCCCAAAAGGGCCTCCACGGAAGGGCCCTGTCCCTCCCGTTGTGTTTCCTTGAGGTAATCAGAAACCACTGACGATAACTGTATGAGCTCAGGTGTGAAGCTGGGCGACCCTGGCCAAACCTGATTCCCCTCCGTGGTAGGCGAGACAGTGGCGGGTCCTAAGCTGCCTGAAGCACACTCCTCGCGCGCACCTTCTCTTTGCTGCCGGAAGGCCTCCCATGAGAAGTCTGAGTTGACTCGTGACAGAAGAAGTCTGAGTTGACTCGTGTGAGGCCTGCTGCTCTCAGTTCCTTGCTGGGAGCTTCAGCAGGAGCGCTCTGGAGCTCGCCGGCAGAAGAATTGTGAGTCCCCCCGCCCCACCCCGGCCTCGAGCAAAAGTCCAGATTTCCCCCGTTAGGAACACGTCGGAGTGCCAGAGGGAGCGGAGGGGCATGCGTTAACGGAATGCTTCGACCGTGGAAGGTATTTCACGAGACACTGTGCCCTCACGTTCGTTGTGACAACTGTCAAAGGGCCCTCGCTGTATGCCTTCCAACTCCTCGGCTGTGTTGGAGCCCCAGGAAGTAAATGCGTTCGTTTGACTAAGCTCCGTGAATGTGCAACGGTGATGGCGAAGCGCTGCCCTGTTCGCTCGAAAGCTCTCGTTCGTGCGGCCGTCACACGGCCGCAAGGTACGCAGTTCTAAACAGCCTTACATTCCATGCTGGTGTGCCAAGCCCCCCACCCACCCGCAGGGAGGATTTGGGCTCTTCTGAGAAACACCAGTGTGCGTCCCAAGTGAAACCAGGGCGTCTACCACAGGACGTCGCCAAACGGCAGTCGGATGCCAGAGGTGTACTTCCAGCCGGAAAAAGAGGGAAAAGGACAGCTTTCCCAGGGACAATTCTGGACCCTTGGGACCATCCAGAATCACCAAGGCCTCAAATTCGCACGGCCTGGGGAACGCTCTTCCGCCTGTCCAGCAATCCCCACGTCAAAACCTTTCTCGGCAGAGGCAGGCTCTCTCTCCCTTGTACTAGATAGCTCGGCAGAGCCTTCCGAGAAACATGCTGCGTCATTCAGCTTGAACGTGGGACGCGGAGGGGAGAGGACGCTTTCTCCCCGTTTGGAGGCGCCTTGCGCTTGGCTTCAAAGCTGCCTGGAACAGCACTAGCGGCCCGACGTCTCTGCACGGCAGGACTGTCGTTGTGGGCCGAGGCTGCGTGTTCTCCCAAAGCGAAAACCGTGCTGGCCATCCCTTTCTAGGAACTCCTCCCACGGCACCCCAGGTTCGGCTCCGGCCGAACGAAAGGTGACCTCGGGCCTCACGGTGAAGTTCCAGTGTTTCACGTCAGGGGACTTGGGTGTGCAGGGGTCTCCAATGAGGCCATACTCCACCACGGAGCGCCTCAACCCTGCGACGCTCCTGGGGACACACAGGGTAGGAGCCCATTCACCAGTTTCGCAGGATGACCTCTCTCCGTGCCGGAACGGCGACCTCTGGCTTCTGAGGAACCTTAGCGTAAGCAGGCCCCTGGAGACAGCTCTTCACATTCATAGCTAGGGCAGCGTACTCCTCTCTGTGTTGCCTAGGTAGAGTGGGCCAGTCGTCAGTGAGACTGGCGAAAGCAGCGCTGGTGGGACTCCCTTTGCCAGTCAGTCGCACGGCCTCCTTGACTGAAAGAGAACTGCAGTGCCAAAAGACACCTCGCTGACGACTGGCTCCAGGAAGAGACTCGGGACAGCACTCTCACAGAAGCGAAAGCTAGGCTGTGGGCCCAGCCTGAGGAGCAGTACGTACGTTCGCCACACTGCTTTACACAGCTAGGCGTGAGCCGGAGAGCCTTGGTCACTGAGGCCTACCTGAGGTACTGCCATACTTACCCAGTAGATCCCACGCAGAGGTCCCTGTGCCCTAAAGGGCCTCCACGGAAGGGCCCTGTCCCTCCCGTTGTGTTTCCTTGAGGTAATCAGAAACCACTGACGATAACTGTATGAGCTCAGGTGTGAAGCTGGGCGACCCTGGCCAAACCTGATTCCCCTCCGTGGTAGGCGAGACAGTGGCGGGTCCTAAGCTGCCTGAAGCACACTCCTCGCGCGCACCTTCTCTTTGCTGCCGGAAGGCCTCCCATGAGAAGTCTGAGTTGACTCGTGACAGAAGAAGTCTGAGTTGACTCGTGTGAGGCCTGCTGCTCTCAGTTCCTTGCTGGGAGCTTCAGCAGGAGCGCTCTGGAGCTCGCCGGCAGAAGAATTGTGAGTCCCCCCGCCCCACCCCGGCCTCGAGCAAAAGTCCAGATTTCCCCCGTTAGGAACACGTCGGAGTGCCAGAGGGAGCGGAGGGGCATGCGTTAACGGAATGCTTCGACCGTGGAAGGTATTTCACGAGACACTGTGCCCTCACGTTCGTTGTGACAACTGTCAAAGGGCCCTCGCTGTATGCCTTCCAACTCCTCGGCTGTGTTGGAGCCCCAGGAAGTAAATGCGTTCGTTTGACTAAGCTCCGTGAATGTGCAACGGTGATGGCGAAGCGCTGCCCTGTTCGCTCGAAAGCTCTCGTTCGTGCGGCCGTCACACGGCCGCAAGGTACGCAGTTCTAAACAGCCTTACATTCCATGCTGGTGTGCCAAGCCCCCCACCCACCCGCAGGGAGGATTTGGGCTCTTCTGAGAAACACCAGTGTGCGTCCCAAGTGAAACCAGGGCGTCTACCACAGGACGTCGCCAAACGGCAGTCGGATGCCAGAGGTGTACTTCCAGCCGGAAAAAGAGGGAAAAGGACAGCTTTCCCAGGGACAATTCTGGACCCTTGGGACCATCCAGAATCACCAAGGCCTCAAATTCGCACGGCCTGGGGAACGCTCTTCCGCCTGTCCAGCAATCCCCACGTCAAAACCTTTCTCGGCAGAGGCAGGCTCTCTCTCCCTTGTACTAGATAGCTCGGCAGAGCCTTCCGAGAAACATGCTGCGTCATTCAGCTTGAACGTGGGACGCGGAGGGGAGAGGACGCTTTCTCCCCGTTTGGAGGCGCCTTGCGCTTGGCTTCAAAGCTGCCTGGAACAGCACTAGCGGCCCGACGTCTCTGCACGGCAGGACTGTCGTTGTGGGCCGAGGCTGCGTGTTCTCCCAAAGCGAAAACCGTGCTGGCCATCCCTTTCTAGGAACTCCTCCCACGGCACCCCAGGTTCGGCTCCGGCCGAACGAAAGGTGACCTCGGGCCTCACGGTGAAGTTCCAGTGTTTCACGTCAGGGGACTTGGGTGTGCAGGGGTCTCCAATGAGGCCATACTCCACCACGGAGCGCCTCAACCCTGCGACGCTCCTGGGGACACACAGGGTAGGAGCCCATTCACCAGTTTCGCAGGATGACCTCTCTCCGTGCCGGAACGGCGACCTCTGGCTTCTGAGGAACCTTAGCGTAAGCAGGCCCCTGGAGACAGCTCTTCACATTCATAGCTAGGGCAGCGTACTCCTCTCTGTGTTGCCTAGGTAGAGTGGGCCAGTCGTCAGTGAGACTGGCGAAAGCAGCGCTGGTGGGACTCCCTTTGCCAGTCAGTCGCACGGCCTCCTTGACTGAAAGAGAACTGCAGTGCCAAAAGACACCTCGCTGACGACTGGCTCCAGGAAGAGACTCGGGACAGCACTCTCACAGAAGCGAAAGCTAGGCTGTGGGCCCAGCCTGAGGAGCAGTACGTACGTTCGCCACACTGCTTTACACAGCTAGGCGTGAGCCGGAGAGCCTTGGTCACTGAGGCCTACCTGAGGTACTGCCATACTTACCCAGTAGATCCCACGCAGAGGTCCCTGTGCCCTAAAGGGCCTCCACGGAAGGGCCCTGTCCCTCCCGTTGTGTTTCCTTGAGGTAATCAGAAACCACTGACGATAACTGTATGAGCTCAGGTGTGAAGCTGGGCGACCCTGGCCAAACCTGATTCCCCTCCGTGGTAGGCGAGACAGTGGCGGGTCCTAAGCTGCCTGAAGCACACTCCTCGCGCGCACCTTCTCTTTGCTGCCGGAAGGCCTCCCATGAGAAGTCTGAGTTGACTCGTGACAGAAGAAGTCTGAGTTGACTCGTGTGAGGCCTGCTGCTCTCAGTTCCTTGCTGGGAGCTTCAGCAGGAGCGCTCTGGAGCTCGCCGGCAGAAGAATTGTGAGTCCCCCCGCCCCACCCCGGCCTCGAGCAAAAGTCCAGATTTCCCCCGTTAGGAACACGTCGGAGTGCCAGAGGGAGCGGAGGGGCATGCGTTAACGGAATGCTTCGACCGTGGAAGGTATTTCACGAGACACTGTGCCCTCACGTTCGTTGTGACAACTGTCAAAGGGCCCTCGCTGTATGCCTTCCAACTCCTCGGCTGTGTTGGAGCCCCAGGAAGTAAATGCGTTCGTTTGACTAAGCTCCGTGAATGTGCAACGGTGATGGCGAAGCGCTGCCCTGTTCGCTCGAAAGCTCTCGTTCGTGCGGCCGTCACACGGCCGCAAGGTACGCAGTTCTAAACAGCCTTACATTCCATGCTGGTGTGCCAAGCCCCCCACCCACCCGCAGGGAGGATTTGGGCTCTTCTGAGAAACACCAGTGTGCGTCCCAAGTGAAACCAGGGCGTCTACCACAGGACGTCGCCAAACGGCAGTCGGATGCCAGAGGTGTACTTCCAGCCGGAAAAAGAGGGAAAAGGACAGCTTTCCCAGGGACAATTCTGGACCCTTGGGACCATCCAGAATCACCAAGGCCTCAAATTCGCACGGCCTGGGGAACGCTCTTCCGCCTGTCCAGCAATCCCCACGTCAAAACCTTTCTCGGCAGAGGCAGGCTCTCTCTCCCTTGTACTAGATAGCTCGGCAGAGCCTTCCGAGAAACATGCTGCGTCATTCAGCTTGAACGTGGGACGCGGAGGGGAGAGGACGCTTTCTCCCCGTTTGGAGGCGCCTTGCGCTTGGCTTCAAAGCTGCCTGGAACAGCACTAGCGGCCCGACGTCTCTGCACGGCAGGACTGTCGTTGTGGGCCGAGGCTGCGTGTTCTCCCAAAGCGAAAACCGTGCTGGCCATCCCTTTCTAGGAACTCCTCCCACGGCACCCCAGGTTCGGCTCCGGCCGAACGAAAGGTGACCTCGGGCCTCACGGTGAAGTTCCAGTGTTTCACGTCAGGGGACTTGGGTGTGCAGGGGTCTCCAATGAGGCCATACTCCACCACGGAGCGCCTCAACCCTGCGACGCTCCTGGGGACACACAGGGTAGGAGCCCATTCACCAGTTTCGCAGGATGACCTCTCTCCGTGCCGGAACGGCGACCTCTGGCTTCTGAGGAACCTTAGCGTAAGCAGGCCCCTGGAGACAGCTCTTCACATCCATAGCTAGGGCAGCGTACTCCTCTCTGTGTTGCCTAGGTAGAGTGGGCCAGTCGTCAGTGAGACTGGCGAAAGCAGCGCTGGTGGGACTCCCTTTGCCAGTCAGTCGCACGGCCTCCTTGACTGAAAGAGAACTGCAGTGCCAAAAGACACCTCGCTGACGACTGGCTCCAGGAAGAGACTCGGGACAGCACTCTCACAGAAGCGAAAGCTAGGCTGTGGGCCCAGCCTGAGGAGCAGTACGTACGTTCGCCACACTGCTTTACACAGCTAGGCGTGAGCCGGAGAGCCTTGGTCACTGAGGCCTACCTGAGGTACTGCCATACTTACCCAGTAGATCCCACGCAGAGGTCCCTGTGCCCTAAAGGGCCTCCACGGAAGGGCCCTGTCCCTCCCGTTGTGTTTCCTTGAGGTAATCAGAAACCACTGACGATAACTGTATGAGCTCAGGTGTGAAGCTGGGCGACCCTGGCCAAACCTGATTCCCCTCCGTGGTAGGCGAGACAGTGGCGGGTCCTAAGCTGCCTGAAGCACACTCCTCGCGCGCACCTTCTCTTTGCTGCCGGAAGGCCTCCCATGAGAAGTCTGAGTTGACTCGTGACAGAAGAAGTCTGAGTTGACTCGTGTGAGGCCTGCTGCTCTCAGTTCCTTGCTGGGAGCTTCAGCAGGAGCGCTCTGGAGCTCGCCGGCAGAAGAATTGTGAGTCCCCCCGCCCCACCCCGGCCTCGAGCAAAAGTCCAGATTTCCCCCGTTAGGAACACCTCGGAGTGCCAGAGGGAGCGGAGGGGCATGCGTTAACGGAATGCTTCGACCGTGGAAGGTATTTCACGAGACACTGTGCCCTCACGTTCGTTGTGACAACTGTCAAAGGGCCCTCGCTGTATGCCTTCCAACTCCTCGGCTGTGTTGGAGCCCCAGGAAGTAAATGCGTTCGTTTGACTAAGCTCCGTGAATGTGCAACGGTGATGGCGAAGCGCTGCCCTGTTCGCTCGAAAGCTCTCGTTCGTGCGGCCGTCACACGGCCGCAAGGTACGCAGTTCTAAACAGCCTTACATTCCATGCTGGTGTGCCAAGCCCCCCACCCACCCGCAGGGAGGATTTGGGCTCTTCTGAGAAACACCAGTGTGCGTCCCAAGTGAAACCAGGGCGTCTACCACAGGACGTCGCCAAACGGCAGTCGGATGCCAGAGGTGTACTTCCAGCCGGAAAAAGAGGGAAAAGGACAGCTTTCCCAGGGACAATTCTGGACCCTTGGGACCATCCAGAATCACCAAGGCCTCAAATTCGCACGGCCTGGGGAACGCTCTTCCGCCTGTCCAGCAATCCCCACGTCAAAACCTTTCTCGGCAGAGGCAGGCTCTCTCTCCCTTGTACTAGATAGCTCGGCAGAGCCTTCCGAGAAACATGCTGCGTCATTCAGCTTGAACGTGGGACGCGGAGGGGAGAGGACGCTTTCTCCCCGTTTGGAGGCGCCTTGCGCTTGGCTTCAAAGCTGCCTGGAACAGCACTAGCGGCCCGACGTCTCTGCACGGCAGGACTGTCGTTGTGGGCCGAGGCTGCGTGTTCTCCCAAAGCGAAAACCGTGCTGGCCATCCCTTTCTAGGAACTCCTCCCACGGCACCCCAGGTTCGGCTCCGGCCGAACGAAAGGTGACCTCGGGCCTCACGGTGAAGTTCCAGTGTTTCACGTCAGGGGACTTGGGTGTGCAGGGGTCTCCAATGAGGCCATACTCCACCACGGAGCGCCTCAACCCTGCGACGCTCCTGGGGACACACAGGGTAGGAGCCCATTCACCAGTTTCGCAGGATGACCTCTCTCCGTGCCGGAACGGCGACCTCTGGCTTCTGAGGAACCTTAGCGTAAGCAGGCCCCTGGAGACAGCTCTTCACATCCATAGCTAGGGCAGCGTACTCCTCTCTGTGTTGCCTAGGTAGAGTGGGCCAGTCGTCAGTGAGACTGGCGAAAGCAGCGCTGGTGGGACTCCCTTTGCCAGTCAGTCGCACGGCCTCCTTGACTGAAAGAGAACTGCAGTGCCAAAAGACACCTCGCTGACGACTGGCTCCAGGAAGAGACTCGGGACAGCACTCTCACAGAAGCGAAAGCTAGGCTGTGGGCCCAGCCTGAGGAGCAGTACGTACGTTCGCCACACTGCTTTACACAGCTAGGCGTGAGCCGGAGAGCCTTGGTCACTGAGGCCTACCTGAGGTACTGCCATACTTACCCAGTAGATCCCACGCAGAGGTCCCTGTGCCCTAAAGGGCCTCCACGGAAGGGCCCTGTCCCTCCCGTTGTGTTTCCTTGAGGTAATCAGAAACCACTGACGATAACTGTATGAGCTCAGGTGTGAAGCTGGGCGACCCTGGCCAAACCTGATTCCCCTCCGTGGTAGGCGAGACAGTGGCGGGTCCTAAGCTGCCTGAAGCACACTCCTCGCGCGCACCTTCTCTTTGCTGCCGGAAGGCCTCCCATGAGAAGTCTGAGTTGACTCGTGACAGAAGAAGTCTGAGTTGACTCGTGTGAGGCCTGCTGCTCTCAGTTCCTTGCTGGGAGCTTCAGCAGGAGCGCTCTGGAGCTCGCCGGCAGAAGAATTGTGAGTCCCCCCGCCCCACCCCGGCCTCGAGCAAAAGTCCAGATTTCCCCCGTTAGGAACACCTCGGAGTGCCAGAGGGAGCGGAGGGGCATGCGTTAACGGAATGCTTCGACCGTGGAAGGTATTTCACGAGACACTGTGCCCTCACGTTCGTTGTGACAACTGTCAAAGGGCCCTCGCTGTATGCCTTCCAACTCCTCGGCTGTGTTGGAGCCCCAGGAAGTAAATGCGTTCGTTTGACTAAGCTCCGTGAATGTGCAACGGTGATGGCGAAGCGCTGCCCTGTTCGCTCGAAAGCTCTCGTTCGTGCGGCCGTCACACGGCCGCAAGGTACGCAGTTCTAAACAGCCTTACATTCCATGCTGGTGTGCCAAGCCCCCCACCCACCCGCAGGGAGGATTTGGGCTCTTCTGAGAAACACCAGTGTGCGTCCCAAGTGAAACCAGGGCGTCTACCACAGGACGTCGCCAAACGGCAGTCGGATGCCAGAGGTGTACTTCCAGCCGGAAAAAGAGGGAAAAGGACAGCTTTCCCAGGGACAATTCTGGACCCTTGGGACCATCCAGAATCACCAAGGCCTCAAATTCGCACGGCCTGGGGAACGCTCTTCCGCCTGTCCAGCAATCCCCACGTCAAAACCTTTCTCGGCAGAGGCAGGCTCTCTCTCCCTTGTACTAGATAGCTCGGCAGAGCCTTCCGAGAAACATGCTGCGTCATTCAGCTTGAACGTGGGACGCGGAGGGGAGAGGACGCTTTCTCCCCGTTTGGAGGCGCCTTGCGCTTGGCTTCAAAGCTGCCTGGAACAGCACTAGCGGCCCGACGTCTCTGCACGGCAGGACTGTCGTTGTGGGCCGAGGCTGCGTGTTCTCCCAAAGCGAAAACCGTGCTGGCCATCCCTTTCTAGGAACTCCTCCCACGGCACCCCAGGTTCGGCTCCGGCCGAACGAAAGGTGACCTCGGGCCTCACGGTGAAGTTCCAGTGTTTCACGTCAGGGGACTTGGGTGTGCAGGGGTCTCCAATGAGGCCATACTCCACCACGGAGCGCCTCAACCCTGCGACGCTCCTGGGGACACACAGGGTAGGAGCCCATTCACCAGTTTCGCAGGATGACCTCTCTCCGTGCCGGAACGGCGACCTCTGGCTTCTGAGGAACCTTAGCGTAAGCAGGCCCCTGGAGACAGCTCTTCACATCCATAGCTAGGGCAGCGTACTCCTCTCTGTGTTGCCTAGGTAGAGTGGGCCAGTCGTCAGTGAGACTGGCGAAAGCAGCGCTGGTGGGACTCCCTTTGCCAGTCAGTCGCACGGCCTCCTTGACTGAAAGAGAACTGCAGTGCCAAAAGACACCTCGCTGACGACTGGCTCCAGGAAGAGACTCGGGACAGCACTCTCACAGAAGCGAAAGCTAGGCTGTGGGCCCAGCCTGAGGAGCAGTACGTACGTTCGCCACACTGCTTTACACAGCTAGGCGTGAGCCGGAGAGCCTTGGTCACTGAGGCCTACCTGAGGTACTGCCATACTTACCCAGTAGATCCCACGCAGAGGTCCCTGTGCCCTAAAGGGCCTCCACGGAAGGGCCCTGTCCCTCCCGTTGTGTTTCCTTGAGGTAATCAGAAACCACTGACGATAACTGTATGAGCTCAGGTGTGAAGCTGGGCGACCCTGGCCAAACCTGATTCCCCTCCGTGGTAGGCGAGACAGTGGCGGGTCCTAAGCTGCCTGAAGCACACTCCTCGCGCGCACCTTCTCTTTGCTGCCGGAAGGCCTCCCATGAGAAGTCTGAGTTGACTCGTGACAGAAGAAGTCTGAGTTGACTCGTGTGAGGCCTGCTGCTCTCAGTTCCTTGCTGGGAGCTTCAGCAGGAGCGCTCTGGAGCTCGCCGGCAGAAGAATTGTGAGTCCCCCCGCCCCACCCCGGCCTCGAGCAAAAGTCCAGATTTCCCCCGTTAGGAACACGTCGGAGTGCCAGAGGGAGCGGAGGGGCATGCGTTAACGGAATGCTTCGACCGTGGAAGGTATTTCACGAGACACTGTGCCCTCACGTTCGTTGTGACAACTGTCAAAGGGCCCTCGCTGTATGCCTTCCAACTCCTCGGCTGTGTTGGAGCCCCAGGAAGTAAATGCGTTCGTTTGACTAAGCTCCGTGAATGTGCAACGGTGATGGCGAAGCGCTGCCCTGTTCGCTCGAAAGCTCTCGTTCGTGCGGCCGTCACACGGCCGCAAGGTACGCAGTTCTAAACAGCCTTACATTCCATGCTGGTGTGCCAAGCCCCCCACCCACCCGCAGGGAGGATTTGGGCTCTTCTGAGAAACACCAGTGTGCGTCCCAAGTGAAACCAGGGCGTCTACCACAGGACGTCGCCAAACGGCAGTCGGATGCCAGAGGTGTACTTCCAGCCGGAAAAAGAGGGAAAAGGACAGCTTTCCCAGGGACAATTCTGGACCCTTGGGACCATCCAGAATCACCAAGGCCTCAAATTCGCACGGCCTGGGGAACGCTCTTCCGCCTGTCCAGCAATCCCCACGTCAAAACCTTTCTCGGCAGAGGCAGGCTCTCTCTCCCTTGTACTAGATAGCTCGGCAGAGCCTTCCGAGAAACATGCTGCGTCATTCAGCTTGAACGTGGGACGCGGAGGGGAGAGGACGCTTTCTCCCCGTTTGGAGGCGCCTTGCGCTTGGCTTCAAAGCTGCCTGGAACAGCACTAGCGGCCCGACGTCTCTGCACGGCAGGACTGTCGTTGTGGGCCGAGGCTGCGTGTTCTCCCAAAGCGAAAACCGTGCTGGCCATCCCTTTCTAGGAACTCCTCCCACGGCACCCCAGGTTCGGCTCCGGCCGAACGAAAGGTGACCTCGGGCCTCACGGTGAAGTTCCAGTGTTTCACGTCAGGGGACTTGGGTGTGCAGGGGTCTCCAATGAGGCCATACTCCACCACGGAGCGCCTCAACCCTGCGACGCTCCTGGGGACACACAGGGTAGGAGCCCATTCACCAGTTTCGCAGGATGACCTCTCTCCGTGCCGGAACGGCGACCTCTGGCTTCTGAGGAACCTTAGCGTAAGCAGGCCCCTGGAGACAGCTCTTCACATCCATAGCTAGGGCAGCGTACTCCTCTCTGTGTTGCCTAGGTAGAGTGGGCCAGTCGTCAGTGAGACTGGCGAAAGCAGCGCTGGTGGGACTCCCTTTGCCAGTCAGTCGCACGGCCTCCTTGACTGAAAGAGAACTGCAGTGCCAAAAGACACCTCGCTGACGACTGGCTCCAGGAAGAGACTCGGGACAGCACTCTCACAGAAGCGAAAGCTAGGCTGTGGGCCCAGCCTGAGGAGCAGTACGTACGTTCGCCACACTGCTTTACACAGCTAGGCGTGAGCCGGAGAGCCTTGGTCACTGAGGCCTACCTGAGGTACTGCCATACTTACCCAGTAGATCCCACGCAGAGGTCCCTGTGCCCTAAAGGGCCTCCACGGAAGGGCCCTGTCCCTCCCGTTGTGTTTCCTTGAGGTAATCAGAAACCACTGACGATAACTGTATGAGCTCAGGTGTGAAGCTGGGCGACCCTGGCCAAACCTGATTCCCCTCCGTGGTAGGCGAGACAGTGGCGGGTCCTAAGCTGCCTGAAGCACACTCCTCGCGCGCACCTTCTCTTTGCTGCCGGAAGGCCTCCCATGAGAAGTCTGAGTTGACTCGTGACAGAAGAAGTCTGAGTTGACTCGTGTGAGGCCTGCTGCTCTCAGTTCCTTGCTGGGAGCTTCAGCAGGAGCGCTCTGGAGCTCGCCGGCAGAAGAATTGTGAGTCCCCCCGCCCCACCCCGGCCTCGAGCAAAAGTCCAGATTTCCCCCGTTAGGAACACGTCGGAGTGCCAGAGGGAGCGGAGGGGCATGCGTTAACGGAATGCTTCGACCGTGGAAGGTATTTCACGAGACACTGTGCCCTCACGTTCGTTGTGACAACTGTCAAAGGGCCCTCGCTGTATGCCTTCCAACTCCTCGGCTGTGTTGGAGCCCCAGGAAGTAAATGCGTTCGTTTGACTAAGCTCCGTGAATGTGCAACGGTGATGGCGAAGCGCTGCCCTGTTCGCTCGAAAGCTCTCGTTCGTGCGGCCGTCACACGGCCGCAAGGTACGCAGTTCTAAACAGCCTTACATTCCATGCTGGTGTGCCAAGCCCCCCACCCACCCGCAGGGAGGATTTGGGCTCTTCTGAGAAACACCAGTGTGCGTCCCAAGTGAAACCAGGGCGTCTACCACAGGACGTCGCCAAACGGCAGTCGGATGCCAGAGGTGTACTTCCAGCCGGAAAAAGAGGGAAAAGGACAGCTTTCCCAGGGACAATTCTGGACCCTTGGGACCATCCAGAATCACCAAGGCCTCAAATTCGCACGGCCTGGGGAACGCTCTTCCGCCTGTCCAGCAATCCCCACGTCAAAACCTTTCTCGGCAGAGGCAGGCTCTCTCTCCCTTGTACTAGATAGCTCGGCAGAGCCTTCCGAGAAACATGCTGCGTCATTCAGCTTGAACGTGGGACGCGGAGGGGAGAGGACGCTTTCTCCCCGTTTGGAGGCGCCTTGCGCTTGGCTTCAAAGCTGCCTGGAACAGCACTAGCGGCCCGACGTCTCTGCACGGCAGGACTGTCGTTGTGGGCCGAGGCTGCGTGTTCTCCCAAAGCGAAAACCGTGCTGGCCATCCCTTTCTAGGAACTCCTCCCACGGCACCCCAGGTTCGGCTCCGGCCGAACGAAAGGTGACCTCGGGCCTCACGGTGAAGTTCCAGTGTTTCACGTCAGGGGACTTGGGTGTGCAGGGGTCTCCAATGAGGCCATACTCCACCACGGAGCGCCTCAACCCTGCGACGCTCCTGGGGACACACAGGGTAGGAGCCCATTCACCAGTTTCGCAGGATGACCTCTCTCCGTGCCGGAACGGCGACCTCTGGCTTCTGAGGAACCTTAGCGTAAGCAGGCCCCTGGAGACAGCTCTTCACATCCATAGCTAGGGCAGCGTACTCCTCTCTGTGTTGCCTAGGTAGAGTGGGCCAGTCGTCAGTGAGACTGGCGAAAGCAGCGCTGGTGGGACTCCCTTTGCCAGTCAGTCGCACGGCCTCCTTGACTGAAAGAGAACTGCAGTGCCAAAAGACACCTCGCTGACGACTGGCTCCAGGAAGAGACTCGGGACAGCACTCTCACAGAAGCGAAAGCTAGGCTGTGGGCCCAGCCTGAGGAGCAGTACGTACGTTCGCCACACTGCTTTACACAGCTAGGCGTGAGCCGGAGAGCCTTGGTCACTGAGGCCTACCTGAGGTACTGCCATACTTACCCAGTAGATCCCACGCAGAGGTCCCTGTGCCCTAAAGGGCCTCCACGGAAGGGCCCTGTCCCTCCCGTTGTGTTTCCTTGAGGTAATCAGAAACCACTGACGATAACTGTGTGAGCTCAGGTGTGAAGCTGGGCGACCCTGGCCAAACCTGATTCCCCTCCGTGGTAGGCGAGACAGTGGCGGGTCCTAAGCTGCCTGAAGCACACTCCTCGCGCGCACCTTCTCTTTGCTGCCGGAAGGCCTCCCATGAGAAGTCTGAGTTGACTCGTGACAGAAGAAGTCTGAGTTGACTCGTGTGAGGCCTGCTGCTCTCAGTTCCTTGCTGGGAGCTTCAGCAGGAGCGCTCTGGAGCTCGCCGGCAGAAGAATTGTGAGTCCCCCCGCCCCACCCCGGCCTCGAGCAAAAGTCCAGATTTCCCCCGTTAGGAACACCTCGGAGTGCCAGAGGGAGCGGAGGGGCATGCGTTAACGGAATGCTTCGACCGTGGAAGGTATTTCACGAGACACTGTGCCCTCACGTTCGTTGTGACAACTGTCAAAGGGCCCTCGCTGTATGCCTTCCAACTCCTCGGCTGTGTTGGAGCCCCAGGAAGTAAATGCGTTCGTTTGACTAAGCTCCGTGAATGTGCAACGGTGATGGCGAAGCGCTGCCCTGTTCGCTCGAAAGCTCTCGTTCGTGCGGCCGTCACACGGCCGCAAGGTACGCAGTTCTAAACAGCCTTACATTCCATGCTGGTGTGCCAAGCCCCCCACCCACCCGCAGGGAGGATTTGGGCTCTTCTGAGAAACACCAGTGTGCGTCCCAAGTGAAACCAGGGCGTCTACCACAGGACGTCGCCAAACGGCAGTCGGATGCCAGAGGTGTACTTCCAGCCGGAAAAAGAGGGAAAAGGACAGCTTTCCCAGGGACAATTCTGGACCCTTGGGACCATCCAGAATCACCAAGGCCTCAAATTCGCACGGCCTGGGGAACGCTCTTCCGCCTGTCCAGCAATCCCCACGTCAAAACCTTTCTCGGCAGAGGCAGGCTCTCTCTCCCTTGTACTAGATAGCTCGGCAGAGCCTTCCGAGAAACATGCTGCGTCATTCAGCTTGAACGTGGGACGCGGAGGGGAGAGGACGCTTTCTCCCCGTTTGGAGGCGCCTTGCGCTTGGCTTCAAAGCTGCCTGGAACAGCACTAGCGGCCCGACGTCTCTGCACGGCAGGACTGTCGTTGTGGGCCGAGGCTGCGTGTTCTCCCAAAGCGAAAACCGTGCTGGCCATCCCTTTCTAGGAACTCCTCCCACGGCACCCCAGGTTCGGCTCCGGCCGAACGAAAGGTGACCTCGGGCCTCACGGTGAAGTTCCAGTGTTTCACGTCAGGGGACTTGGGTGTGCAGGGGTCTCCAATGAGGCCATACTCCACCACGGAGCGCCTCAACCCTGCGACGCTCCTGGGGACACACAGGGTAGGAGCCCATTCACCAGTTTCGCAGGATGACCTCTCTCCGTGCCGGAACGGCGACCTCTGGCTTCTGAGGAACCTTAGCGTAAGCAGGCCCCTGGAGACAGCTCTTCACATCCATAGCTAGGGCAGCGTACTCCTCTCTGTGTTGCCTAGGTAGAGTGGGCCAGTCGTCAGTGAGACTGGCGAAAGCAGCGCTGGTGGGACTCCCTTTGCCAGTCAGTCGCACGGCCTCCTTGACTGAAAGAGAACTGCAGTGCCAAAAGACACCTCGCTGACGACTGGCTCCAGGAAGAGACTCGGGACAGCACTCTCACAGAAGCGAAAGCTAGGCTGTGGGCCCAGCCTGAGGAGCAGTACGTACGTTCGCCACACTGCTTTACACAGCTAGGCGTGAGCCGGAGAGCCTTGGTCACTGAGGCCTACCTGAGGTACTGCCATACTTACCCAGTAGATCCCACGCAGAGGTCCCTGTGCCCTAAAGGGCCTCCACGGAAGGGCCCTGTCCCTCCCGTTGTGTTTCCTTGAGGTAATCAGAAACCACTGACGATAACTGTGTGAGCTCAGGTGTGAAGCTGGGCGACCCTGGCCAAACCTGATTCCCCTCCGTGGTAGGCGAGACAGTGGCGGGTCCTAAGCTGCCTGAAGCACACTCCTCGCGCGCACCTTCTCTTTGCTGCCGGAAGGCCTCCCATGAGAAGTCTGAGTTGACTCGTGACAGAAGAAGTCTGAGTTGACTCGTGTGAGGCCTGCTGCTCTCAGTTCCTTGCTGGGAGCTTCAGCAGGAGCGCTCTGGAGCTCGCCGGCAGAAGAATTGTGAGTCCCCCCGCCCCACCCCGGCCTCGAGCAAAAGTCCAGATTTCCCCCGTTAGGAACACGTCGGAGTGCCAGAGGGAGCGGAGGGGCATGCGTTAACGGAATGCTTCGACCGTGGAAGGTATTTCACGAGACACTGTGCCCTCACGTTCGTTGTGACAACTGTCAAAGGGCCCTCGCTGTATGCCTTCCAACTCCTCGGCTGTGTTGGAGCCCCAGGAAGTAAATGCGTTCGTTTGACTAAGCTCCGTGAATGTGCAACGGTGATGGCGAAGCGCTGCCCTGTTCGCTCGAAAGCTCTCGTTCGTGCGGCCGTCACACGGCCGCAAGGTACGCAGTTCTAAACAGCCTTACATTCCATGCTGGTGTGCCAAGCCCCCCACCCACCCGCAGGGAGGATTTGGGCTCTTCTGAGAAACACCAGTGTGCGTCCCAAGTGAAACCAGGGCGTCTACCACAGGACGTCGCCAAACGGCAGTCGGATGCCAGAGGTGTACTTCCAGCCGGAAAAAGAGGGAAAAGGACAGCTTTCCCAGGGACAATTCTGGACCCTTGGGACCATCCAGAATCACCAAGGCCTCAAATTCGCACGGCCTGGGGAACGCTCTTCCGCCTGTCCAGCAATCCCCACGTCAAAACCTTTCTCGGCAGAGGCAGGCTCTCTCTCCCTTGTACTAGATAGCTCGGCAGAGCCTTCCGAGAAACATGCTGCGTCATTCAGCTTGAACGTGGGACGCGGAGGGGAGAGGACGCTTTCTCCCCGTTTGGAGGCGCCTTGCGCTTGGCTTCAAAGCTGCCTGGAACAGCACTAGCGGCCCGACGTCTCTGCACGGCAGGACTGTCGTTGTGGGCCGAGGCTGCGTGTTCTCCCAAAGCGAAAACCGTGCTGGCCATCCCTTTCTAGGAACTCCTCCCACGGCACCCCAGGTTCGGCTCCGGCCGAACGAAAGGTGACCTCGGGCCTCACGGTGAAGTTCCAGTGTTTCACGTCAGGGGACTTGGGTGTGCAGGGGTCTCCAATGAGGCCATACTCCACCACGGAGCGCCTCAACCCTGCGACGCTCCTGGGGACACACAGGGTAGGAGCCCATTCACCAGTTTCGCAGGATGACCTCTCTCCGTGCCGGAACGGCGACCTCTGGCTTCTGAGGAACCTTAGCGTAAGCAGGCCCCTGGAGACAGCTCTTCACATCCATAGCTAGGGCAGCGTACTCCTCTCTGTGTTGCCTAGGTAGAGTGGGCCAGTCGTCAGTGAGACTGGCGAAAGCAGCGCTGGTGGGACTCCCTTTGCCAGTCAGTCGCACGGCCTCCTTGACTGAAAGAGAACTGCAGTGCCAAAAGACACCTCGCTGACGACTGGCTCCAGGAAGAGACTCGGGACAGCACTCTCACAGAAGCGAAAGCTAGGCTGTGGGCCCAGCCTGAGGAGCAGTACGTACGTTCGCCACACTGCTTTACACAGCTAGGCGTGAGCCGGAGAGCCTTGGTCACTGAGGCCTACCTGAGGTACTGCCATACTTACCCAGTAGATCCCACGCAGAGGTCCCTGTGCCCTAAAGGGCCTCCACGGAAGGGCCCTGTCCCTCCCGTTGTGTTTCCTTGAGGTAATCAGAAACCACTGACGATAACTGTATGAGCTCAGGTGTGAAGCTGGGCGACCCTGGCCAAACCTGATTCCCCTCCGTGGTAGGCGAGACAGTGGCGGGTCCTAAGCTGCCTGAAGCACACTCCTCGCGCGCACCTTCTCTTTGCTGCCGGAAGGCCTCCCATGAGAAGTCTGAGTTGACTCGTGACAGAAGAAGTCTGAGTTGACTCGTGTGAGGCCTGCTGCTCTCAGTTCCTTGCTGGGAGCTTCAGCAGGAGCGCTCTGGAGCTCGCCGGCAGAAGAATTGTGAGTCCCCCCGCCCCACCCCGGCCTCGAGCAAAAGTCCAGATTTCCCCCGTTAGGAACACGTCGGAGTGCCAGAGGGAGCGGAGGGGCATGCGTTAACGGAATGCTTCGACCGTGGAAGGTATTTCACGAGACACTGTGCCCTCACGTTCGTTGTGACAACTGTCAAAGGGCCCTCGCTGTATGCCTTCCAACTCCTCGGCTGTGTTGGAGCCCCAGGAAGTAAATGCGTTCGTTTGACTAAGCTCCGTGAATGTGCAACGGTGATGGCGAAGCGCTGCCCTGTTCGCTCGAAAGCTCTCGTTCGTGCGGCCGTCACACGGCCGCAAGGTACGCAGTTCTAAACAGCCTTACATTCCATGCTGGTGTGCCAAGCCCCCCACCCACCCGCAGGGAGGATTTGGGCTCTTCTGAGAAACACCAGTGTGCGTCCCAAGTGAAACCAGGGCGTCTACCACAGGACGTCGCCAAACGGCAGTCGGATGCCAGAGGTGTACTTCCAGCCGGAAAAAGAGGGAAAAGGACAGCTTTCCCAGGGACAATTCTGGACCCTTGGGACCATCCAGAATCACCAAGGCCTCAAATTCGCACGGCCTGGGGAACGCTCTTCCGCCTGTCCAGCAATCCCCACGTCAAAACCTTTCTCGGCAGAGGCAGGCTCTCTCTCCCTTGTACTAGATAGCTCGGCAGAGCCTTCCGAGAAACATGCTGCGTCATTCAGCTTGAACGTGGGACGCGGAGGGGAGAGGACGCTTTCTCCCCGTTTGGAGGCGCCTTGCGCTTGGCTTCAAAGCTGCCTGGAACAGCACTAGCGGCCCGACGTCTCTGCACGGCAGGACTGTCGTTGTGGGCCGAGGCTGCGTGTTCTCCCAAAGCGAAAACCGTGCTGGCCATCCCTTTCTAGGAACTCCTCCCACGGCACCCCAGGTTCGGCTCCGGCCGAACGAAAGGTGACCTCGGGCCTCACGGTGAAGTTCCAGTGTTTCACGTCAGGGGACTTGGGTGTGCAGGGGTCTCCAATGAGGCCATACTCCACCACGGAGCGCCTCAACCCTGCGACGCTCCTGGGGACACACAGGGTAGGAGCCCATTCACCAGTTTCGCAGGATGACCTCTCTCCGTGCCGGAACGGCGACCTCTGGCTTCTGAGGAACCTTAGCGTAAGCAGGCCCCTGGAGACAGCTCTTCACATCCATAGCTAGGGCAGCGTACTCCTCTCTGTGTTGCCTAGGTAGAGTGGGCCAGTCGTCAGTGAGACTGGCGAAAGCAGCGCTGGTGGGACTCCCTTTGCCAGTCAGTCGCACGGCCTCCTTGACTGAAAGAGAACTGCAGTGCCAAAAGACACCTCGCTGACGACTGGCTCCAGGAAGAGACTCGGGACAGCACTCTCACAGAAGCGAAAGCTAGGCTGTGGGCCCAGCCTGAGGAGCAGTACGTACGTTCGCCACACTGCTTTACACAGCTAGGCGTGAGCCGGAGAGCCTTGGTCACTGAGGCCTACCTGAGGTACTGCCATACTTACCCAGTAGATCCCACGCAGAGGTCCCTGTGCCCTAAAGGGCCTCCACGGAAGGGCCCTGTCCCTCCCGTTGTGTTTCCTTGAGGTAATCAGAAACCACTGACGATAACTGTGTGAGCTCAGGTGTGAAGCTGGGCGACCCTGGCCAAACCTGATTCCCCTCCGTGGTAGGCGAGACAGTGGCGGGTCCTAAGCTGCCTGAAGCACACTCCTCGCGCGCACCTTCTCTTTGCTGCCGGAAGGCCTCCCATGAGAAGTCTGAGTTGACTCGTGACAGAAGAAGTCTGAGTTGACTCGTGTGAGGCCTGCTGCTCTCAGTTCCTTGCTGGGAGCTTCAGCAGGAGCGCTCTGGAGCTCGCCGGCAGAAGAATTGTGAGTCCCCCCGCCCCACCCCGGCCTCGAGCAAAAGTCCAGATTTCCCCCGTTAGGAACACCTCGGAGTGCCAGAGGGAGCGGAGGGGCATGCGTTAACGGAATGCTTCGACCGTGGAAGGTATTTCACGAGACACTGTGCCCTCACGTTCGTTGTGACAACTGTCAAAGGGCCCTCGCTGTATGCCTTCCAACTCCTCGGCTGTGTTGGAGCCCCAGGAAGTAAATGCGTTCGTTTGACTAAGCTCCGTGAATGTGCAACGGTGATGGCGAAGCGCTGCCCTGTTCGCTCGAAAGCTCTCGTTCGTGCGGCCGTCACACGGCCGCAAGGTACGCAGTTCTAAACAGCCTTACATTCCATGCTGGTGTGCCAAGCCCCCCACCCACCCGCAGGGAGGATTTGGGCTCTTCTGAGAAACACCAGTGTGCGTCCCAAGTGAAACCAGGGCGTCTACCACAGGACGTCGCCAAACGGCAGTCGGATGCCAGAGGTGTACTTCCAGCCGGAAAAAGAGGGAAAAGGACAGCTTTCCCAGGGACAATTCTGGACCCTTGGGACCATCCAGAATCACCAAGGCCTCAAATTCGCACGGCCTGGGGAACGCTCTTCCGCCTGTCCAGCAATCCCCACGTCAAAACCTTTCTCGGCAGAGGCAGGCTCTCTCTCCCTTGTACTAGATAGCTCGGCAGAGCCTTCCGAGAAACATGCTGCGTCATTCAGCTTGAACGTGGGACGCGGAGGGGAGAGGACGCTTTCTCCCCGTTTGGAGGCGCCTTGCGCTTGGCTTCAAAGCTGCCTGGAACAGCACTAGCGGCCCGACGTCTCTGCACGGCAGGACTGTCGTTGTGGGCCGAGGCTGCGTGTTCTCCCAAAGCGAAAACCGTGCTGGCCATCCCTTTCTAGGAACTCCTCCCACGGCACCCCAGGTTCGGCTCCGGCCGAACGAAAGGTGACCTCGGGCCTCACGGTGAAGTTCCAGTGTTTCACGTCAGGGGACTTGGGTGTGCAGGGGTCTCCAATGAGGCCATACTCCACCACGGAGCGCCTCAACCCTGCGACGCTCCTGGGGACACACAGGGTAGGAGCCCATTCACCAGTTTCGCAGGATGACCTCTCTCCGTGCCGGAACGGCGACCTCTGGCTTCTGAGGAACCTTAGCGTAAGCAGGCCCCTGGAGACAGCTCTTCACATCCATAGCTAGGGCAGCGTACTCCTCTCTGTGTTGCCTAGGTAGAGTGGGCCAGTCGTCAGTGAGACTGGCGAAAGCAGCGCTGGTGGGACTCCCTTTGCCAGTCAGTCGCACGGCCTCCTTGACTGAAAGAGAACTGCAGTGCCAAAAGACACCTCGCTGACGACTGGCTCCAGGAAGAGACTCGGGACAGCACTCTCACAGAAGCGAAAGCTAGGCTGTGGGCCCAGCCTGAGGAGCAGTACGTACGTTCGCCACACTGCTTTACACAGCTAGGCGTGAGCCGGAGAGCCTTGGTCACTGAGGCCTACCTGAGGTACTGCCATACTTACCCAGTAGATCCCACGCAGAGGTCCCTGTGCCCTAAAGGGCCTCCACGGAAGGGCCCTGTCCCTCCCGTTGTGTTTCCTTGAGGTAATCAGAAACCACTGACGATAACTGTGTGAGCTCAGGTGTGAAGCTGGGCGACCCTGGCCAAACCTGATTCCCCTCCGTGGTAGGCGAGACAGTGGCGGGTCCTAAGCTGCCTGAAGCACACTCCTCGCGCGCACCTTCTCTTTGCTGCCGGAAGGCCTCCCATGAGAAGTCTGAGTTGACTCGTGACAGAAGAAGTCTGAGTTGACTCGTGTGAGGCCTGCTGCTCTCAGTTCCTTGCTGGGAGCTTCAGCAGGAGCGCTCTGGAGCTCGCCGGCAGAAGAATTGTGAGTCCCCCCGCCCCACCCCGGCCTCGAGCAAAAGTCCAGATTTCCCCCGTTAGGAACACCTCGGAGTGCCAGAGGGAGCGGAGGGGCATGCGTTAACGGAATGCTTCGACCGTGGAAGGTATTTCACGAGACACTGTGCCCTCACGTTCGTTGTGACAACTGTCAAAGGGCCCTCGCTGTATGCCTTCCAACTCCTCGGCTGTGTTGGAGCCCCAGGAAGTAAATGCGTTCGTTTGACTAAGCTCCGTGAATGTGCAACGGTGATGGCGAAGCGCTGCCCTGTTCGCTCGAAAGCTCTCGTTCGTGCGGCCGTCACACGGCCGCAAGGTACGCAGTTCTAAACAGCCTTACATTCCATGCTGGTGTGCCAAGCCCCCCACCCACCCGCAGGGAGGATTTGGGCTCTTCTGAGAAACACCAGTGTGCGTCCCAAGTGAAACCAGGGCGTCTACCACAGGACGTCGCCAAACGGCAGTCGGATGCCAGAGGTGTACTTCCAGCCGGAAAAAGAGGGAAAAGGACAGCTTTCCCAGGGACAATTCTGGACCCTTGGGACCATCCAGAATCACCAAGGCCTCAAATTCGCACGGCCTGGGGAACGCTCTTCCGCCTGTCCAGCAATCCCCACGTCAAAACCTTTCTCGGCAGAGGCAGGCTCTCTCTCCCTTGTACTAGATAGCTCGGCAGAGCCTTCCGAGAAACATGCTGCGTCATTCAGCTTGAACGTGGGACGCGGAGGGGAGAGGACGCTTTCTCCCCGTTTGGAGGCGCCTTGCGCTTGGCTTCAAAGCTGCCTGGAACAGCACTAGCGGCCCGACGTCTCTGCACGGCAGGACTGTCGTTGTGGGCCGAGGCTGCGTGTTCTCCCAAAGCGAAAACCGTGCTGGCCATCCCTTTCTAGGAACTCCTCCCACGGCACCCCAGGTTCGGCTCCGGCCGAACGAAAGGTGACCTCGGGCCTCACGGTGAAGTTCCAGTGTTTCACGTCAGGGGACTTGGGTGTGCAGGGGTCTCCAATGAGGCCATACTCCACCACGGAGCGCCTCAACCCTGCGACGCTCCTGGGGACACACAGGGTAGGAGCCCATTCACCAGTTTCGCAGGATGACCTCTCTCCGTGCCGGAACGGCGACCTCTGGCTTCTGAGGAACCTTAGCGTAAGCAGGCCCCTGGAGACAGCTCTTCACATCCATAGCTAGGGCAGCGTACTCCTCTCTGTGTTGCCTAGGTAGAGTGGGCCAGTCGTCAGTGAGACTGGCGAAAGCAGCGCTGGTGGGACTCCCTTTGCCAGTCAGTCGCACGGCCTCCTTGACTGAAAGAGAACTGCAGTGCCAAAAGACACCTCGCTGACGACTGGCTCCAGGAAGAGACTCGGGACAGCACTCTCACAGAAGCGAAAGCTAGGCTGTGGGCCCAGCCTGAGGAGCAGTACGTACGTTCGCCACACTGCTTTACACAGCTAGGCGTGAGCCGGAGAGCCTTGGTCACTGAGGCCTACCTGAGGTACTGCCATACTTACCCAGTAGATCCCACGCAGAGGTCCCTGTGCCCTAAAGGGCCTCCACGGAAGGGCCCTGTCCCTCCCGTTGTGTTTCCTTGAGGTAATCAGAAACCACTGACGATAACTGTGTGAGCTCAGGTGTGAAGCTGGGCGACCCTGGCCAAACCTGATTCCCCTCCGTGGTAGGCGAGACAGTGGCGGGTCCTAAGCTGCCTGAAGCACACTCCTCGCGCGCACCTTCTCTTTGCTGCCGGAAGGCCTCCCATGAGAAGTCTGAGTTGACTCGTGACAGAAGAAGTCTGAGTTGACTCGTGTGAGGCCTGCTGCTCTCAGTTCCTTGCTGGGAGCTTCAGCAGGAGCGCTCTGGAGCTCGCCGGCAGAAGAATTGTGAGTCCCCCCGCCCCACCCCGGCCTCGAGCAAAAGTCCAGATTTCCCCCGTTAGGAACACGTCGGAGTGCCAGAGGGAGCGGAGGGGCATGCGTTAACGGAATGCTTCGACCGTGGAAGGTATTTCACGAGACACTGTGCCCTCACGTTCGTTGTGACAACTGTCAAAGGGCCCTCGCTGTATGCCTTCCAACTCCTCGGCTGTGTTGGAGCCCCAGGAAGTAAATGCGTTCGTTTGACTAAGCTCCGTGAATGTGCAACGGTGATGGCGAAGCGCTGCCCTGTTCGCTCGAAAGCTCTCGTTCGTGCGGCCGTCACACGGCCGCAAGGTACGCAGTTCTAAACAGCCTTACATTCCATGCTGGTGTGCCAAGCCCCCCACCCACCCGCAGGGAGGATTTGGGCTCTTCTGAGAAACACCAGTGTGCGTCCCAAGTGAAACCAGGGCGTCTACCACAGGACGTCGCCAAACGGCAGTCGGATGCCAGAGGTGTACTTCCAGCCGGAAAAAGAGGGAAAAGGACAGCTTTCCCAGGGACAATTCTGGACCCTTGGGACCATCCAGAATCACCAAGGCCTCAAATTCGCACGGCCTGGGGAACGCTCTTCCGCCTGTCCAGCAATCCCCACGTCAAAACCTTTCTCGGCAGAGGCAGGCTCTCTCTCCCTTGTACTAGATAGCTCGGCAGAGCCTTCCGAGAAACATGCTGCGTCATTCAGCTTGAACGTGGGACGCGGAGGGGAGAGGACGCTTTCTCCCCGTTTGGAGGCGCCTTGCGCTTGGCTTCAAAGCTGCCTGGAACAGCACTAGCGGCCCGACGTCTCTGCACGGCAGGACTGTCGTTGTGGGCCGAGGCTGCGTGTTCTCCCAAAGCGAAAACCGTGCTGGCCATCCCTTTCTAGGAACTCCTCCCACGGCACCCCAGGTTCGGCTCCGGCCGAACGAAAGGTGACCTCGGGCCTCACGGTGAAGTTCCAGTGTTTCACGTCAGGGGACTTGGGTGTGCAGGGGTCTCCAATGAGGCCATACTCCACCACGGAGCGCCTCAACCCTGCGACGCTCCTGGGGACACACAGGGTAGGAGCCCATTCACCAGTTTCGCAGGATGACCTCTCTCCGTGCCGGAACGGCGACCTCTGGCTTCTGAGGAACCTTAGCGTAAGCAGGCCCCTGGAGACAGCTCTTCACATCCATAGCTAGGGCAGCGTACTCCTCTCTGTGTTGCCTAGGTAGAGTGGGCCAGTCGTCAGTGAGACTGGCGAAAGCAGCGCTGGTGGGACTCCCTTTGCCAGTCAGTCGCACGGCCTCCTTGACTGAAAGAGAACTGCAGTGCCAAAAGACACCTCGCTGACGACTGGCTCCAGGAAGAGACTCGGGACAGCACTCTCACAGAAGCGAAAGCTAGGCTGTGGGCCCAGCCTGAGGAGCAGTACGTACGTTCGCCACACTGCTTTACACAGCTAGGCGTGAGCCGGAGAGCCTTGGTCACTGAGGCCTACCTGAGGTACTGCCATACTTACCCAGTAGATCCCACGCAGAGGTCCCTGTGCCCTAAAGGGCCTCCACGGAAGGGCCCTGTCCCTCCCGTTGTGTTTCCTTGAGGTAATCAGAAACCACTGACGATAACTGTGTGAGCTCAGGTGTGAAGCTGGGCGACCCTGGCCAAACCTGATTCCCCTCCGTGGTAGGCGAGACAGTGGCGGGTCCTAAGCTGCCTGAAGCACACTCCTCGCGCGCACCTTCTCTTTGCTGCCGGAAGGCCTCCCATGAGAAGTCTGAGTTGACTCGTGACAGAAGAAGTCTGAGTTGACTCGTGTGAGGCCTGCTGCTCTCAGTTCCTTGCTGGGAGCTTCAGCAGGAGCGCTCTGGAGCTCGCCGGCAGAAGAATTGTGAGTCCCCCCGCCCCACCCCGGCCTCGAGCAAAAGTCCAGATTTCCCCCGTTAGGAACACCTCGGAGTGCCAGAGGGAGCGGAGGGGCATGCGTTAACGGAATGCTTCGACCGTGGAAGGTATTTCACGAGACACTGTGCCCTCACGTTCGTTGTGACAACTGTCAAAGGGCCCTCGCTGTATGCCTTCCAACTCCTCGGCTGTGTTGGAGCCCCAGGAAGTAAATGCGTTCGTTTGACTAAGCTCCGTGAATGTGCAACGGTGATGGCGAAGCGCTGCCCTGTTCGCTCGAAAGCTCTCGTTCGTGCGGCCGTCACACGGCCGCAAGGTACGCAGTTCTAAACAGCCTTACATTCCATGCTGGTGTGCCAAGCCCCCCACCCACCCGCAGGGAGGATTTGGGCTCTTCTGAGAAACACCAGTGTGCGTCCCAAGTGAAACCAGGGCGTCTACCACAGGACGTCGCCAAACGGCAGTCGGATGCCAGAGGTGTACTTCCAGCCGGAAAAAGAGGGAAAAGGACAGCTTTCCCAGGGACAATTCTGGACCCTTGGGACCATCCAGAATCACCAAGGCCTCAAATTCGCACGGCCTGGGGAACGCTCTTCCGCCTGTCCAGCAATCCCCACGTCAAAACCTTTCTCGGCAGAGGCAGGCTCTCTCTCCCTTGTACTAGATAGCTCGGCAGAGCCTTCCGAGAAACATGCTGCGTCATTCAGCTTGAACGTGGGACGCGGAGGGGAGAGGACGCTTTCTCCCCGTTTGGAGGCGCCTTGCGCTTGGCTTCAAAGCTGCCTGGAACAGCACTAGCGGCCCGACGTCTCTGCACGGCAGGACTGTCGTTGTGGGCCGAGGCTGCGTGTTCTCCCAAAGCGAAAACCGTGCTGGCCATCCCTTTCTAGGAACTCCTCCCACGGCACCCCAGGTTCGGCTCCGGCCGAACGAAAGGTGACCTCGGGCCTCACGGTGAAGTTCCAGTGTTTCACGTCAGGGGACTTGGGTGTGCAGGGGTCTCCAATGAGGCCATACTCCACCACGGAGCGCCTCAACCCTGCGACGCTCCTGGGGACACACAGGGTAGGAGCCCATTCACCAGTTTCGCAGGATGACCTCTCTCCGTGCCGGAACGGCGACCTCTGGCTTCTGAGGAACCTTAGCGTAAGCAGGCCCCTGGAGACAGCTCTTCACATCCATAGCTAGGGCAGCGTACTCCTCTCTGTGTTGCCTAGGTAGAGTGGGCCAGTCGTCAGTGAGACTGGCGAAAGCAGCGCTGGTGGGACTCCCTTTGCCAGTCAGTCGCACGGCCTCCTTGACTGAAAGAGAACTGCAGTGCCAAAAGACACCTCGCTGACGACTGGCTCCAGGAAGAGACTCGGGACAGCACTCTCACAGAAGCGAAAGCTAGGCTGTGGGCCCAGCCTGAGGAGCAGTACGTACGTTCGCCACACTGCTTTACACAGCTAGGCGTGAGCCGGAGAGCCTTGGTCACTGAGGCCTACCTGAGGTACTGCCATACTTACCCAGTAGATCCCACGCAGAGGTCCCTGTGCCCTAAAGGGCCTCCACGGAAGGGCCCTGTCCCTCCCGTTGTGTTTCCTTGAGGTAATCAGAAACCACTGACGATAACTGTGTGAGCTCAGGTGTGAAGCTGGGCGACCCTGGCCAAACCTGATTCCCCTCCGTGGTAGGCGAGACAGTGGCGGGTCCTAAGCTGCCTGAAGCACACTCCTCGCGCGCACCTTCTCTTTGCTGCCGGAAGGCCTCCCATGAGAAGTCTGAGTTGACTCGTGACAGAAGAAGTCTGAGTTGACTCGTGTGAGGCCTGCTGCTCTCAGTTCCTTGCTGGGAGCTTCAGCAGGAGCGCTCTGGAGCTCGCCGGCAGAAGAATTGTGAGTCCCCCCGCCCCACCCCGGCCTCGAGCAAAAGTCCAGATTTCCCCCGTTAGGAACACGTCGGAGTGCCAGAGGGAGCGGAGGGGCATGCGTTAACGGAATGCTTCGACCGTGGAAGGTATTTCACGAGACACTGTGCCCTCACGTTCGTTGTGACAACTGTCAAAGGGCCCTCGCTGTATGCCTTCCAACTCCTCGGCTGTGTTGGAGCCCCAGGAAGTAAATGCGTTCGTTTGACTAAGCTCCGTGAATGTGCAACGGTGATGGCGAAGCGCTGCCCTGTTCGCTCGAAAGCTCTCGTTCGTGCGGCCGTCACACGGCCGCAAGGTACGCAGTTCTAAACAGCCTTACATTCCATGCTGGTGTGCCAAGCCCCCCACCCACCCGCAGGGAGGATTTGGGCTCTTCTGAGAAACACCAGTGTGCGTCCCAAGTGAAACCAGGGCGTCTACCACAGGACGTCGCCAAACGGCAGTCGGATGCCAGAGGTGTACTTCCAGCCGGAAAAAGAGGGAAAAGGACAGCTTTCCCAGGGACAATTCTGGACCCTTGGGACCATCCAGAATCACCAAGGCCTCAAATTCGCACGGCCTGGGGAACGCTCTTCCGCCTGTCCAGCAATCCCCACGTCAAAACCTTTCTCGGCAGAGGCAGGCTCTCTCTCCCTTGTACTAGATAGCTCGGCAGAGCCTTCCGAGAAACATGCTGCGTCATTCAGCTTGAACGTGGGACGCGGAGGGGAGAGGACGCTTTCTCCCCGTTTGGAGGCGCCTTGCGCTTGGCTTCAAAGCTGCCTGGAACAGCACTAGCGGCCCGACGTCTCTGCACGGCAGGACTGTCGTTGTGGGCCGAGGCTGCGTGTTCTCCCAAAGCGAAAACCGTGCTGGCCATCCCTTTCTAGGAACTCCTCCCACGGCACCCCAGGTTCGGCTCCGGCCGAACGAAAGGTGACCTCGGGCCTCACGGTGAAGTTCCAGTGTTTCACGTCAGGGGACTTGGGTGTGCAGGGGTCTCCAATGAGGCCATACTCCACCACGGAGCGCCTCAACCCTGCGACGCTCCTGGGGACACACAGGGTAGGAGCCCATTCACCAGTTTCGCAGGATGACCTCTCTCCGTGCCGGAACGGCGACCTCTGGCTTCTGAGGAACCTTAGCGTAAGCAGGCCCCTGGAGACAGCTCTTCACATCCATAGCTAGGGCAGCGTACTCCTCTCTGTGTTGCCTAGGTAGAGTGGGCCAGTCGTCAGTGAGACTGGCGAAAGCAGCGCTGGTGGGACTCCCTTTGCCAGTCAGTCGCACGGCCTCCTTGACTGAAAGAGAACTGCAGTGCCAAAAGACACCTCGCTGACGACTGGCTCCAGGAAGAGACTCGGGACAGCACTCTCACAGAAGCGAAAGCTAGGCTGTGGGCCCAGCCTGAGGAGCAGTACGTACGTTCGCCACACTGCTTTACACAGCTAGGCGTGAGCCGGAGAGCCTTGGTCACTGAGGCCTACCTGAGGTACTGCCATACTTACCCAGTAGATCCCACGCAGAGGTCCCTGTGCCCTAAAGGGCCTCCACGGAAGGGCCCTGTCCCTCCCGTTGTGTTTCCTTGAGGTAATCAGAAACCACTGACGATAACTGTATGAGCTCAGGTGTGAAGCTGGGCGACCCTGGCCAAACCTGATTCCCCTCCGTGGTAGGCGAGACAGTGGCGGGTCCTAAGCTGCCTGAAGCACACTCCTCGCGCGCACCTTCTCTTTGCTGCCGGAAGGCCTCCCATGAGAAGTCTGAGTTGACTCGTGACAGAAGAAGTCTGAGTTGACTCGTGTGAGGCCTGCTGCTCTCAGTTCCTTGCTGGGAGCTTCAGCAGGAGCGCTCTGGAGCTCGCCGGCAGAAGAATTGTGAGTCCCCCCGCCCCACCCCGGCCTCGAGCAAAAGTCCAGATTTCCCCCGTTAGGAACACGTCGGAGTGCCAGAGGGAGCGGAGGGGCATGCGTTAACGGAATGCTTCGACCGTGGAAGGTATTTCACGAGACACTGTGCCCTCACGTTCGTTGTGACAACTGTCAAAGGGCCCTCGCTGTATGCCTTCCAACTCCTCGGCTGTGTTGGAGCCCCAGGAAGTAAATGCGTTCGTTTGACTAAGCTCCGTGAATGTGCAACGGTGATGGCGAAGCGCTGCCCTGTTCGCTCGAAAGCTCTCGTTCGTGCGGCCGTCACACGGCCGCAAGGTACGCAGTTCTAAACAGCCTTACATTCCATGCTGGTGTGCCAAGCCCCCCACCCACCCGCAGGGAGGATTTGGGCTCTTCTGAGAAACACCAGTGTGCGTCCCAAGTGAAACCAGGGCGTCTACCACAGGACGTCGCCAAACGGCAGTCGGATGCCAGAGGTGTACTTCCAGCCGGAAAAAGAGGGAAAAGGACAGCTTTCCCAGGGACAATTCTGGACCCTTGGGACCATCCAGAATCACCAAGGCCTCAAATTCGCACGGCCTGGGGAACGCTCTTCCGCCTGTCCAGCAATCCCCACGTCAAAACCTTTCTCGGCAGAGGCAGGCTCTCTCTCCCTTGTACTAGATAGCTCGGCAGAGCCTTCCGAGAAACATGCTGCGTCATTCAGCTTGAACGTGGGACGCGGAGGGGAGAGGACGCTTTCTCCCCGTTTGGAGGCGCCTTGCGCTTGGCTTCAAAGCTGCCTGGAACAGCACTAGCGGCCCGACGTCTCTGCACGGCAGGACTGTCGTTGTGGGCCGAGGCTGCGTGTTCTCCCAAAGCGAAAACCGTGCTGGCCATCCCTTTCTAGGAACTCCTCCCACGGCACCCCAGGTTCGGCTCCGGCCGAACGAAAGGTGACCTCGGGCCTCACGGTGAAGTTCCAGTGTTTCACGTCAGGGGACTTGGGTGTGCAGGGGTCTCCAATGAGGCCATACTCCACCACGGAGCGCCTCAACCCTGCGACGCTCCTGGGGACACACAGGGTAGGAGCCCATTCACCAGTTTCGCAGGATGACCTCTCTCCGTGCCGGAACGGCGACCTCTGGCTTCTGAGGAACCTTAGCGTAAGCAGGCCCCTGGAGACAGCTCTTCACATCCATAGCTAGGGCAGCGTACTCCTCTCTGTGTTGCCTAGGTAGAGTGGGCCAGTCGTCAGTGAGACTGGCGAAAGCAGCGCTGGTGGGACTCCCTTTGCCAGTCAGTCGCACGGCCTCCTTGACTGACAGAGAACTGCAGTGCCAAAAGACACCTCGCTGACGACTGGCTCCAGGAAGAGACTCGGGACAGCACTCTCACAGAAGCGAAAGCTAGGCTGTGGGCCCAGCCTGAGGAGCAGTACGTACGTTCGCCACACTGCTTTACACAGCTAGGCGTGAGCCGGAGAGCCTTGGTCACTGAGGCCTACCTGAGGTACTGCCATACTTACCCAGTAGATCCCACGCAGAGGTCCCTGTGCCCTAAAGGGCCTCCACGGAAGGGCCCTGTCCCTCCCGTTGTGTTTCCTTGAGGTAATCAGAAACCACTGACGATAACTGTGTGAGCTCAGGTGTGAAGCTGGGCGACCCTGGCCAAACCTGATTCCCCTCCGTGGTAGGCGAGACAGTGGCGGGTCCTAAGCTGCCTGAAGCACACTCCTCGCGCGCACCTTCTCTTTGCTGCCGGAAGGCCTCCCATGAGAAGTCTGAGTTGACTCGTGACAGAAGAAGTCTGAGTTGACTCGTGTGAGGCCTGCTGCTCTCAGTTCCTTGCTGGGAGCTTCAGCAGGAGCGCTCTGGAGCTCGCCGGCAGAAGAATTGTGAGTCCCCCCGCCCCACCCCGGCCTCGAGCAAAAGTCCAGATTTCCCCCGTTAGGAACACGTCGGAGTGCCAGAGGGAGCGGAGGGGCATGCGTTAACGGAATGCTTCGACCGTGGAAGGTATTTCACGAGACACTGTGCCCTCACGTTCGTTGTGACAACTGTCAAAGGGCCCTCGCTGTATGCCTTCCAACTCCTCGGCTGTGTTGGAGCCCCAGGAAGTAAATGCGTTCGTTTGACTAAGCTCCGTGAATGTGCAACGGTGATGGCGAAGCGCTGCCCTGTTCGCTCGAAAGCTCTCGTTCGTGCGGCCGTCACACGGCCGCAAGGTACGCAGTTCTAAACAGCCTTACATTCCATGCTGGTGTGCCAAGCCCCCCACCCACCCGCAGGGAGGATTTGGGCTCTTCTGAGAAACACCAGTGTGCGTCCCAAGTGAAACCAGGGCGTCTACCACAGGACGTCGCCAAACGGCAGTCGGATGCCAGAGGTGTACTTCCAGCCGGAAAAAGAGGGAAAAGGACAGCTTTCCCAGGGACAATTCTGGACCCTTGGGACCATCCAGAATCACCAAGGCCTCAAATTCGCACGGCCTGGGGAACGCTCTTCCGCCTGTCCAGCAATCCCCACGTCAAAACCTTTCTCGGCAGAGGCAGGCTCTCTCTCCCTTGTACTAGATAGCTCGGCAGAGCCTTCCGAGAAACATGCTGCGTCATTCAGCTTGAACGTGGGACGCGGAGGGGAGAGGACGCTTTCTCCCCGTTTGGAGGCGCCTTGCGCTTGGCTTCAAAGCTGCCTGGAACAGCACTAGCGGCCCGACGTCTCTGCACGGCAGGACTGTCGTTGTGGGCCGAGGCTGCGTGTTCTCCCAAAGCGAAAACCGTGCTGGCCATCCCTTTCTAGGAACTCCTCCCACGGCACCCCAGGTTCGGCTCCGGCCGAACGAAAGGTGACCTCGGGCCTCACGGTGAAGTTCCAGTGTTTCACGTCAGGGGACTTGGGTGTGCAGGGGTCTCCAATGAGGCCATACTCCACCACGGAGCGCCTCAACCCTGCGACGCTCCTGGGGACACACAGGGTAGGAGCCCATTCACCAGTTTCGCAGGATGACCTCTCTCCGTGCCGGAACGGCGACCTCTGGCTTCTGAGGAACCTTAGCGTAAGCAGGCCCCTGGAGACAGCTCTTCACATTCATAGCTAGGGCAGCGTACTCCTCTCTGTGTTGCCTAGGTAGAGTGGGCCAGTCGTCAGTGAGACTGGCGAAAGCAGCGCTGGTGGGACTCCCTTTGCCAGTCAGTCGCACGGCCTCCTTGACTGAAAGAGAACTGCAGTGCCAAAAGACACCTCGCTGACGACTGGCTCCAGGAAGAGACTCGGGACAGCACTCTCACAGAAGCGAAAGCTAGGCTGTGGGCCCAGCCTGAGGAGCAGTACGTACGTTCGCCACACTGCTTTACACAGCTAGGCGTGAGCCGGAGAGCCTTGGTCACTGAGGCCTACCTGAGGTACTGCCATACTTACCCAGTAGATCCCACGCAGAGGTCCCTGTGCCCTAAAGGGCCTCCACGGAAGGGCCCTGTCCCTCCCGTTGTGTTTCCTTGAGGTAATCAGAAACCACTGACGATAACTGTGTGAGCTCAGGTGTGAAGCTGGGCGACCCTGGCCAAACCTGATTCCCCTCCGTGGTAGGCGAGACAGTGGCGGGTCCTAAGCTGCCTGAAGCACACTCCTCGCGCGCACCTTCTCTTTGCTGCCGGAAGGCCTCCCATGAGAAGTCTGAGTTGACTCGTGACAGAAGAAGTCTGAGTTGACTCGTGTGAGGCCTGCTGCTCTCAGTTCCTTGCTGGGAGCTTCAGCAGGAGCGCTCTGGAGCTCGCCGGCAGAAGAATTGTGAGTCCCCCCGCCCCACCCCGGCCTCGAGCAAAAGTCCAGATTTCCCCCGTTAGGAACACCTCGGAGTGCCAGAGGGAGCGGAGGGGCATGCGTTAACGGAATGCTTCGACCGTGGAAGGTATTTCACGAGACACTGTGCCCTCACGTTCGTTGTGACAACTGTCAAAGGGCCCTCGCTGTATGCCTTCCAACTCCTCGGCTGTGTTGGAGCCCCAGGAAGTAAATGCGTTCGTTTGACTAAGCTCCGTGAATGTGCAACGGTGATGGCGAAGCGCTGCCCTGTTCGCTCGAAAGCTCTCGTTCGTGCGGCCGTCACACGGCCGCAAGGTACGCAGTTCTAAACAGCCTTACATTCCATGCTGGTGTGCCAAGCCCCCCACCCACCCGCAGGGAGGATTTGGGCTCTTCTGAGAAACACCAGTGTGCGTCCCAAGTGAAACCAGGGCGTCTACCACAGGACGTCGCCAAACGGCAGTCGGATGCCAGAGGTGTACTTCCAGCCGGAAAAAGAGGGAAAAGGACAGCTTTCCCAGGGACAATTCTGGACCCTTGGGACCATCCAGAATCACCAAGGCCTCAAATTCGCACGGCCTGGGGAACGCTCTTCCGCCTGTCCAGCAATCCCCACGTCAAAACCTTTCTCGGCAGAGGCAGGCTCTCTCTCCCTTGTACTAGATAGCTCGGCAGAGCCTTCCGAGAAACATGCTGCGTCATTCAGCTTGAACGTGGGACGCGGAGGGGAGAGGACGCTTTCTCCCCGTTTGGAGGCGCCTTGCGCTTGGCTTCAAAGCTGCCTGGAACAGCACTAGCGGCCCGACGTCTCTGCACGGCAGGACTGTCGTTGTGGGCCGAGGCTGCGTGTTCTCCCAAAGCGAAAACCGTGCTGGCCATCCCTTTCTAGGAACTCCTCCCACGGCACCCCAGGTTCGGCTCCGGCCGAACGAAAGGTGACCTCGGGCCTCACGGTGAAGTTCCAGTGTTTCACGTCAGGGGACTTGGGTGTGCAGGGGTCTCCAATGAGGCCATACTCCACCACGGAGCGCCTCAACCCTGCGACGCTCCTGGGGACACACAGGGTAGGAGCCCATTCACCAGTTTCGCAGGATGACCTCTCTCCGTGCCGGAACGGCGACCTCTGGCTTCTGAGGAACCTTAGCGTAAGCAGGCCCCTGGAGACAGCTCTTCACATCCATAGCTAGGGCAGCGTACTCCTCTCTGTGTTGCCTAGGTAGAGTGGGCCAGTCGTCAGTGAGACTGGCGAAAGCAGCGCTGGTGGGACTCCCTTTGCCAGTCAGTCGCACGGCCTCCTTGACTGAAAGAGAACTGCAGTGCCAAAAGACACCTCGCTGACGACTGGCTCCAGGAAGAGACTCGGGACAGCACTCTCACAGAAGCGAAAGCTAGGCTGTGGGCCCAGCCTGAGGAGCAGTACGTACGTTCGCCACACTGCTTTACACAGCTAGGCGTGAGCCGGAGAGCCTTGGTCACTGAGGCCTACCTGAGGTACTGCCATACTTACCCAGTAGATCCCACGCAGAGGTCCCTGTGCCCTAAAGGGCCTCCACGGAAGGGCCCTGTCCCTCCCGTTGTGTTTCCTTGAGGTAATCAGAAACCACTGACGATAACTGTGTGAGCTCAGGTGTGAAGCTGGGCGACCCTGGCCAAACCTGATTCCCCTCCGTGGTAGGCGAGACAGTGGCGGGTCCTAAGCTGCCTGAAGCACACTCCTCGCGCGCACCTTCTCTTTGCTGCCGGAAGGCCTCCCATGAGAAGTCTGAGTTGACTCGTGACAGAAGAAGTCTGAGTTGACTCGTGTGAGGCCTGCTGCTCTCAGTTCCTTGCTGGGAGCTTCAGCAGGAGCGCTCTGGAGCTCGCCGGCAGAAGAATTGTGAGTCCCCCCGCCCCACCCCGGCCTCGAGCAAAAGTCCAGATTTCCCCCGTTAGGAACACGTCGGAGTGCCAGAGGGAGCGGAGGGGCATGCGTTAACGGAATGCTTCGACCGTGGAAGGTATTTCACGAGACACTGTGCCCTCACGTTCGTTGTGACAACTGTCAAAGGGCCCTCGCTGTATGCCTTCCAACTCCTCGGCTGTGTTGGAGCCCCAGGAAGTAAATGCGTTCGTTTGACTAAGCTCCGTGAATGTGCAACGGTGATGGCGAAGCGCTGCCCTGTTCGCTCGAAAGCTCTCGTTCGTGCGGCCGTCACACGGCCGCAAGGTACGCAGTTCTAAACAGCCTTACATTCCATGCTGGTGTGCCAAGCCCCCCACCCACCCGCAGGGAGGATTTGGGCTCTTCTGAGAAACACCAGTGTGCGTCCCAAGTGAAACCAGGGCGTCTACCACAGGACGTCGCCAAACGGCAGTCGGATGCCAGAGGTGTACTTCCAGCCGGAAAAAGAGGGAAAAGGACAGCTTTCCCAGGGACAATTCTGGACCCTTGGGACCATCCAGAATCACCAAGGCCTCAAATTCGCACGGCCTGGGGAACGCTCTTCCGCCTGTCCAGCAATCCCCACGTCAAAACCTTTCTCGGCAGAGGCAGGCTCTCTCTCCCTTGTACTAGATAGCTCGGCAGAGCCTTCCGAGAAACATGCTGCGTCATTCAGCTTGAACGTGGGACGCGGAGGGGAGAGGACGCTTTCTCCCCGTTTGGAGGCGCCTTGCGCTTGGCTTCAAAGCTGCCTGGAACAGCACTAGCGGCCCGACGTCTCTGCACGGCAGGACTGTCGTTGTGGGCCGAGGCTGCGTGTTCTCCCAAAGCGAAAACCGTGCTGGCCATCCCTTTCTAGGAACTCCTCCCACGGCACCCCAGGTTCGGCTCCGGCCGAACGAAAGGTGACCTCGGGCCTCACGGTGAAGTTCCAGTGTTTCACGTCAGGGGACTTGGGTGTGCAGGGGTCTCCAATGAGGCCATACTCCACCACGGAGCGCCTCAACCCTGCGACGCTCCTGGGGACACACAGGGTAGGAGCCCATTCACCAGTTTCGCAGGATGACCTCTCTCCGTGCCGGAACGGCGACCTCTGGCTTCTGAGGAACCTTAGCGTAAGCAGGCCCCTGGAGACAGCTCTTCACATCCATAGCTAGGGCAGCGTACTCCTCTCTGTGTTGCCTAGGTAGAGTGGGCCAGTCGTCAGTGAGACTGGCGAAAGCAGCGCTGGTGGGACTCCCTTTGCCAGTCAGTCGCACGGCCTCCTTGACTGAAAGAGAACTGCAGTGCCAAAAGACACCTCGCTGACGACTGGCTCCAGGAAGAGACTCGGGACAGCACTCTCACAGAAGCGAAAGCTAGGCTGTGGGCCCAGCCTGAGGAGCAGTACGTACGTTCGCCACACTGCTTTACACAGCTAGGCGTGAGCCGGAGAGCCTTGGTCACTGAGGCCTACCTGAGGTACTGCCATACTTACCCAGTAGATCCCACGCAGAGGTCCCTGTGCCCTAAAGGGCCTCCACGGAAGGGCCCTGTCCCTCCCGTTGTGTTTCCTTGAGGTAATCAGAAACCACTGACGATAACTGTGTGAGCTCAGGTGTGAAGCTGGGCGACCCTGGCCAAACCTGATTCCCCTCCGTGGTAGGCGAGACAGTGGCGGGTCCTAAGCTGCCTGAAGCACACTCCTCGCGCGCACCTTCTCTTTGCTGCCGGAAGGCCTCCCATGAGAAGTCTGAGTTGACTCGTGACAGAAGAAGTCTGAGTTGACTCGTGTGAGGCCTGCTGCTCTCAGTTCCTTGCTGGGAGCTTCAGCAGGAGCGCTCTGGAGCTCGCCGGCAGAAGAATTGTGAGTCCCCCCGCCCCACCCCGGCCTCGAGCAAAAGTCCAGATTTCCCCCGTTAGGAACACGTCGGAGTGCCAGAGGGAGCGGAGGGGCATGCGTTAACGGAATGCTTCGACCGTGGAAGGTATTTCACGAGACACTGTGCCCTCACGTTCGTTGTGACAACTGTCAAAGGGCCCTCGCTGTATGCCTTCCAACTCCTCGGCTGTGTTGGAGCCCCAGGAAGTAAATGCGTTCGTTTGACTAAGCTCCGTGAATGTGCAACGGTGATGGCGAAGCGCTGCCCTGTTCGCTCGAAAGCTCTCGTTCGTGCGGCCGTCACACGGCCGCAAGGTACGCAGTTCTAAACAGCCTTACATTCCATGCTGGTGTGCCAAGCCCCCCACCCACCCGCAGGGAGGATTTGGGCTCTTCTGAGAAACACCAGTGTGCGTCCCAAGTGAAACCAGGGCGTCTACCACAGGACGTCGCCAAACGGCAGTCGGATGCCAGAGGTGTACTTCCAGCCGGAAAAAGAGGGAAAAGGACAGCTTTCCCAGGGACAATTCTGGACCCTTGGGACCATCCAGAATCACCAAGGCCTCAAATTCGCACGGCCTGGGGAACGCTCTTCCGCCTGTCCAGCAATCCCCACGTCAAAACCTTTCTCGGCAGAGGCAGGCTCTCTCTCCCTTGTACTAGATAGCTCGGCAGAGCCTTCCGAGAAACATGCTGCGTCATTCAGCTTGAACGTGGGACGCGGAGGGGAGAGGACGCTTTCTCCCCGTTTGGAGGCGCCTTGCGCTTGGCTTCAAAGCTGCCTGGAACAGCACTAGCGGCCCGACGTCTCTGCACGGCAGGACTGTCGTTGTGGGCCGAGGCTGCGTGTTCTCCCAAAGCGAAAACCGTGCTGGCCATCCCTTTCTAGGAACTCCTCCCACGGCACCCCAGGTTCGGCTCCGGCCGAACGAAAGGTGACCTCGGGCCTCACGGTGAAGTTCCAGTGTTTCACGTCAGGGGACTTGGGTGTGCAGGGGTCTCCAATGAGGCCATACTCCACCACGGAGCGCCTCAACCCTGCGACGCTCCTGGGGACACACAGGGTAGGAGCCCATTCACCAGTTTCGCAGGATGACCTCTCTCCGTGCCGGAACGGCGACCTCTGGCTTCTGAGGAACCTTAGCGTAAGCAGGCCCCTGGAGACAGCTCTTCACATCCATAGCTAGGGCAGCGTACTCCTCTCTGTGTTGCCTAGGTAGAGTGGGCCAGTCGTCAGTGAGACTGGCGAAAGCAGCGCTGGTGGGACTCCCTTTGCCAGTCAGTCGCACGGCCTCCTTGACTGAAAGAGAACTGCAGTGCCAAAAGACACCTCGCTGACGACTGGCTCCAGGAAGAGACTCGGGACAGCACTCTCACAGAAGCGAAAGCTAGGCTGTGGGCCCAGCCTGAGGAGCAGTACGTACGTTCGCCACACTGCTTTACACAGCTAGGCGTGAGCCGGAGAGCCTTGGTCACTGAGGCCTACCTGAGGTACTGCCATACTTACCCAGTAGATCCCACGCAGAGGTCCCTGTGCCCTAAAGGGCCTCCACGGAAGGGCCCTGTCCCTCCCGTTGTGTTTCCTTGAGGTAATCAGAAACCACTGACGATAACTGTATGAGCTCAGGTGTGAAGCTGGGCGACCCTGGCCAAACCTGATTCCCCTCCGTGGTAGGCGAGACAGTGGCGGGTCCTAAGCTGCCTGAAGCACACTCCTCGCGCGCACCTTCTCTTTGCTGCCGGAAGGCCTCCCATGAGAAGTCTGAGTTGACTCGTGACAGAAGAAGTCTGAGTTGACTCGTGTGAGGCCTGCTGCTCTCAGTTCCTTGCTGGGAGCTTCAGCAGGAGCGCTCTGGAGCTCGCCGGCAGAAGAATTGTGAGTCCCCCCGCCCCACCCCGGCCTCGAGCAAAAGTCCAGATTTCCCCCGTTAGGAACACGTCGGAGTGCCAGAGGGAGCGGAGGGGCATGCGTTAACGGAATGCTTCGACCGTGGAAGGTATTTCACGAGACACTGTGCCCTCACGTTCGTTGTGACAACTGTCAAAGGGCCCTCGCTGTATGCCTTCCAACTCCTCGGCTGTGTTGGAGCCCCAGGAAGTAAATGCGTTCGTTTGACTAAGCTCCGTGAATGTGCAACGGTGATGGCGAAGCGCTGCCCTGTTCGCTCGAAAGCTCTCGTTCGTGCGGCCGTCACACGGCCGCAAGGTACGCAGTTCTAAACAGCCTTACATTCCATGCTGGTGTGCCAAGCCCCCCACCCACCCGCAGGGAGGATTTGGGCTCTTCTGAGAAACACCAGTGTGCGTCCCAAGTGAAACCAGGGCGTCTACCACAGGACGTCGCCAAACGGCAGTCGGATGCCAGAGGTGTACTTCCAGCCGGAAAAAGAGGGAAAAGGACAGCTTTCCCAGGGACAATTCTGGACCCTTGGGACCATCCAGAATCACCAAGGCCTCAAATTCGCACGGCCTGGGGAACGCTCTTCCGCCTGTCCAGCAATCCCCACGTCAAAACCTTTCTCGGCAGAGGCAGGCTCTCTCTCCCTTGTACTAGATAGCTCGGCAGAGCCTTCCGAGAAACATGCTGCGTCATTCAGCTTGAACGTGGGACGCGGAGGGGAGAGGACGCTTTCTCCCCGTTTGGAGGCGCCTTGCGCTTGGCTTCAAAGCTGCCTGGAACAGCACTAGCGGCCCGACGTCTCTGCACGGCAGGACTGTCGTTGTGGGCCGAGGCTGCGTGTTCTCCCAAAGCGAAAACCGTGCTGGCCATCCCTTTCTAGGAACTCCTCCCACGGCACCCCAGGTTCGGCTCCGGCCGAACGAAAGGTGACCTCGGGCCTCACGGTGAAGTTCCAGTGTTTCACGTCAGGGGACTTGGGTGTGCAGGGGTCTCCAATGAGGCCATACTCCACCACGGAGCGCCTCAACCCTGCGACGCTCCTGGGGACACACAGGGTAGGAGCCCATTCACCAGTTTCGCAGGATGACCTCTCTCCGTGCCGGAACGGCGACCTCTGGCTTCTGAGGAACCTTAGCGTAAGCAGGCCCCTGGAGACAGCTCTTCACATTCATAGCTAGGGCAGCGTACTCCTCTCTGTGTTGCCTAGGTAGAGTGGGCCAGTCGTCAGTGAGACTGGCGAAAGCAGCGCTGGTGGGACTCCCTTTGCCAGTCAGTCGCACGGCCTCCTTGACTGAAAGAGAACTGCAGTGCCAAAAGACACCTCGCTGACGACTGGCTCCAGGAAGAGACTCGGGACAGCACTCTCACAGAAGCGAAAGCTAGGCTGTGGGCCCAGCCTGAGGAGCAGTACGTACGTTCGCCACACTGCTTTACACAGCTAGGCGTGAGCCGGAGAGCCTTGGTCACTGAGGCCTACCTGAGGTACTGCCATACTTACCCAGTAGATCCCACGCAGAGGTCCCTGTGCCCTAAAGGGCCTCCACGGAAGGGCCCTGTCCCTCCCGTTGTGTTTCCTTGAGGTAATCAGAAACCACTGACGATAACTGTATGAGCTCAGGTGTGAAGCTGGGCGACCCTGGCCAAACCTGATTCCCCTCCGTGGTAGGCGAGACAGTGGCGGGTCCTAAGCTGCCTGAAGCACACTCCTCGCGCGCACCTTCTCTTTGCTGCCGGAAGGCCTCCCATGAGAAGTCTGAGTTGACTCGTGACAGAAGAAGTCTGAGTTGACTCGTGTGAGGCCTGCTGCTCTCAGTTCCTTGCTGGGAGCTTCAGCAGGAGCGCTCTGGAGCTCGCCGGCAGAAGAATTGTGAGTCCCCCCGCCCCACCCCGGCCTCGAGCAAAAGTCCAGATTTCCCCCGTTAGGAACACGTCGGAGTGCCAGAGGGAGCGGAGGGGCATGCGTTAACGGAATGCTTCGACCGTGGAAGGTATTTCACGAGACACTGTGCCCTCACGTTCGTTGTGACAACTGTCAAAGGGCCCTCGCTGTATGCCTTCCAACTCCTCGGCTGTGTTGGAGCCCCAGGAAGTAAATGCGTTCGTTTGACTAAGCTCCGTGAATGTGCAACGGTGATGGCGAAGCGCTGCCCTGTTCGCTCGAAAGCTCTCGTTCGTGCGGCCGTCACACGGCCGCAAGGTACGCAGTTCTAAACAGCCTTACATTCCATGCTGGTGTGCCAAGCCCCCCACCCACCCGCAGGGAGGATTTGGGCTCTTCTGAGAAACACCAGTGTGCGTCCCAAGTGAAACCAGGGCGTCTACCACAGGACGTCGCCAAACGGCAGTCGGATGCCAGAGGTGTACTTCCAGCCGGAAAAAGAGGGAAAAGGACAGCTTTCCCAGGGACAATTCTGGACCCTTGGGACCATCCAGAATCACCAAGGCCTCAAATTCGCACGGCCTGGGGAACGCTCTTCCGCCTGTCCAGCAATCCCCACGTCAAAACCTTTCTCGGCAGAGGCAGGCTCTCTCTCCCTTGTACTAGATAGCTCGGCAGAGCCTTCCGAGAAACATGCTGCGTCATTCAGCTTGAACGTGGGACGCGGAGGGGAGAGGACGCTTTCTCCCCGTTTGGAGGCGCCTTGCGCTTGGCTTCAAAGCTGCCTGGAACAGCACTAGCGGCCCGACGTCTCTGCACGGCAGGACTGTCGTTGTGGGCCGAGGCTGCGTGTTCTCCCAAAGCGAAAACCGTGCTGGCAATCCCTTTCTAGGAACTCCTCCCACGGCACCCCAGGTTCGGCTCCGGCCGAACGAAAGGTGACCTCGGGCCTCACGGTGAAGTTCCAGTGTTTCACGTCAGGGGACTTGGGTGTGCAGGGGTCTCCAATGAGGCCATACTCCACCACGGAGCGCCTCAACCCTGCGACGCTCCTGGGGACACACAGGGTAGGAGCCCATTCACCAGTTTCGCAGGATGACCTCTCTCCGTGCCGGAACGGCGACCTCTGGCTTCTGAGGAACCTTAGCGTAAGCAGGCCCCTGGAGACAGCTCTTCACATCCATAGCTAGGGCAGCGTACTCCTCTCTGTGTTGCCTAGGTAGAGTGGGCCAGTCGTCAGTGAGACTGGCGAAAGCAGCGCTGGTGGGACTCCCTTTGCCAGTCAGTCGCACGGCCTCCTTGACTGAAAGAGAACTGCAGTGCCAAAAGACACCTCGCTGACGACTGGCTCCAGGAAGAGACTCGGGACAGCACTCTCACAGAAGCGAAAGCTAGGCTGTGGGCCCAGCCTGAGGAGCAGTACGTACGTTCGCCACACTGCTTTACACAGCTAGGCGTGAGCCGGAGAGCCTTGGTCACTGAGGCCTACCTGAGGTACTGCCATACTTACCCAGTAGATCCCACGCAGAGGTCCCTGTGCCCTAAAGGGCCTCCACGGAAGGGCCCTGTCCCTCCCGTTGTGTTTCCTTGAGGTAATCAGAAACCACTGACGATAACTGTATGAGCTCAGGTGTGAAGCTGGGCGACCCTGGCCAAACCTGATTCCCCTCCGTGGTAGGCGAGACAGTGGCGGGTCCTAAGCTGCCTGAAGCACACTCCTCGCGCGCACCTTCTCTTTGCTGCCGGAAGGCCTCCCATGAGAAGTCTGAGTTGACTCGTGACAGAAGAAGTCTGAGTTGACTCGTGTGAGGCCTGCTGCTCTCAGTTCCTTGCTGGGAGCTTCAGCAGGAGCGCTCTGGAGCTCGCCGGCAGAAGAATTGTGAGTCCCCCCGCCCCACCCCGGCCTCGAGCAAAAGTCCAGATTTCCCCCGTTAGGAACACGTCGGAGTGCCAGAGGGAGCGGAGGGGCATGCGTTAACGGAATGCTTCGACCGTGGAAGGTATTTCACGAGACACTGTGCCCTCACGTTCGTTGTGACAACTGTCAAAGGGCCCTCGCTGTATGCCTTCCAACTCCTCGGCTGTGTTGGAGCCCCAGGAAGTAAATGCGTTCGTTTGACTAAGCTCCGTGAATGTGCAACGGTGATGGCGAAGCGCTGCCCTGTTCGCTCGAAAGCTCTCGTTCGTGCGGCCGTCACACGGCCGCAAGGTACGCAGTTCTAAACAGCCTTACATTCCATGCTGGTGTGCCAAGCCCCCCACCCACCCGCAGGGAGGATTTGGGCTCTTCTGAGAAACACCAGTGTGCGTCCCAAGTGAAACCAGGGCGTCTACCACAGGACGTCGCCAAACGGCAGTCGGATGCCAGAGGTGTACTTCCAGCCGGAAAAAGAGGGAAAAGGACAGCTTTCCCAGGGACAATTCTGGACCCTTGGGACCATCCAGAATCACCAAGGCCTCAAATTCGCACGGCCTGGGGAACGCTCTTCCGCCTGTCCAGCAATCCCCACGTCAAAACCTTTCTCGGCAGAGGCAGGCTCTCTCTCCCTTGTACTAGATAGCTCGGCAGAGCCTTCCGAGAAACATGCTGCGTCATTCAGCTTGAACGTGGGACGCGGAGGGGAGAGGACGCTTTCTCCCCGTTTGGAGGCGCCTTGCGCTTGGCTTCAAAGCTGCCTGGAACAGCACTAGCGGCCCGACGTCTCTGCACGGCAGGACTGTCGTTGTGGGCCGAGGCTGCGTGTTCTCCCAAAGCGAAAACCGTGCTGGCCATCCCTTTCTAGGAACTCCTCCCACGGCACCCCAGGTTCGGCTCCGGCCGAACGAAAGGTGACCTCGGGCCTCACGGTGAAGTTCCAGTGTTTCACGTCAGGGGACTTGGGTGTGCAGGGGTCTCCAATGAGGCCATACTCCACCACGGAGCGCCTCAACCCTGCGACGCTCCTGGGGACACACAGGGTAGGAGCCCATTCACCAGTTTCGCAGGATGACCTCTCTCCGTGCCGGAACGGCGACCTCTGGCTTCTGAGGAACCTTAGCGTAAGCAGGCCCCTGGAGACAGCTCTTCACATCCATAGCTAGGGCAGCGTACTCCTCTCTGTGTTGCCTAGGTAGAGTGGGCCAGTCGTCAGTGAGACTGGCGAAAGCAGCGCTGGTGGGACTCCCTTTGCCAGTCAGTCGCACGGCCTCCTTGACTGACAGAGAACTGCAGTGCCAAAAGACACCTCGCTGACGACTGGCTCCAGGAAGAGACTCGGGACAGCACTCTCACAGAAGCGAAAGCTAGGCTGTGGGCCCAGCCTGAGGAGCAGTACGTACGTTCGCCACACTGCTTTACACAGCTAGGCGTGAGCCGGAGAGCCTTGGTCACTGAGGCCTACCTGAGGTACTGCCATACTTACCCAGTAGATCCCACGCAGAGGTCCCTGTGCCCTAAAGGGCCTCCACGGAAGGGCCCTGTCCCTCCCGTTGTGTTTCCTTGAGGTAATCAGAAACCACTGACGATAACTGTGTGAGCTCAGGTGTGAAGCTGGGCGACCCTGGCCAAACCTGATTCCCCTCCGTGGTAGGCGAGACAGTGGCGGGTCCTAAGCTGCCTGAAGCACACTCCTCGCGCGCACCTTCTCTTTGCTGCCGGAAGGCCTCCCATGAGAAGTCTGAGTTGACTCGTGACAGAAGAAGTCTGAGTTGACTCGTGTGAGGCCTGCTGCTCTCAGTTCCTTGCTGGGAGCTTCAGCAGGAGCGCTCTGGAGCTCGCCGGCAGAAGAATTGTGAGTCCCCCCGCCCCACCCCGGCCTCGAGCAAAAGTCCAGATTTCCCCCGTTAGGAACACGTCGGAGTGCCAGAGGGAGCGGAGGGGCATGCGTTAACGGAATGCTTCGACCGTGGAAGGTATTTCACGAGACACTGTGCCCTCACGTTCGTTGTGACAACTGTCAAAGGGCCCTCGCTGTATGCCTTCCAACTCCTCGGCTGTGTTGGAGCCCCAGGAAGTAAATGCGTTCGTTTGACTAAGCTCCGTGAATGTGCAACGGTGATGGCGAAGCGCTGCCCTGTTCGCTCGAAAGCTCTCGTTCGTGCGGCCGTCACACGGCCGCAAGGTACGCAGTTCTAAACAGCCTTACATTCCATGCTGGTGTGCCAAGCCCCCCACCCACCCGCAGGGAGGATTTGGGCTCTTCTGAGAAACACCAGTGTGCGTCCCAAGTGAAACCAGGGCGTCTACCACAGGACGTCGCCAAACGGCAGTCGGATGCCAGAGGTGTACTTCCAGCCGGAAAAAGAGGGAAAAGGACAGCTTTCCCAGGGACAATTCTGGACCCTTGGGACCATCCAGAATCACCAAGGCCTCAAATTCGCACGGCCTGGGGAACGCTCTTCCGCCTGTCCAGCAATCCCCACGTCAAAACCTTTCTCGGCAGAGGCAGGCTCTCTCTCCCTTGTACTAGATAGCTCGGCAGAGCCTTCCGAGAAACATGCTGCGTCATTCAGCTTGAACGTGGGACGCGGAGGGGAGAGGACGCTTTCTCCCCGTTTGGAGGCGCCTTGCGCTTGGCTTCAAAGCTGCCTGGAACAGCACTAGCGGCCCGACGTCTCTGCACGGCAGGACTGTCGTTGTGGGCCGAGGCTGCGTGTTCTCCCAAAGCGAAAACCGTGCTGGCCATCCCTTTCTAGGAACTCCTCCCACGGCACCCCAGGTTCGGCTCCGGCCGAACGAAAGGTGACCTCGGGCCTCACGGTGAAGTTCCAGTGTTTCACGTCACGGGACTTGGGTGTGCAGGGGTCTCCAATGAGGCCATACTCCACCACGGAGCGCCTCAACCCTGCGACGCTCCTGGGGACACACAGGGTAGGAGCCCATTCACCAGTTTCGCAGGATGACCTCTCTCCGTGCCGGAACGGCGACCTCTGGCTTCTGAGGAACCTTAGCGTAAGCAGGCCCCTGGAGACAGCTCTTCACATTCATAGCTAGGGCAGCGTACTCCTCTCTGTGTTGCCTAGGTAGAGTGGGCCAGTCGTCAGTGAGACTGGCGAAAGCAGCGCTGGTGGGACTCCCTTTGCCAGTCAGTCGCACGGCCTCCTTGACTGAAAGAGAACTGCAGTGCCAAAAGACACCTCGCTGACGACTGGCTCCAGGAAGAGACTCGGGACAGCACTCTCACAGAAGCGAAAGCTAGGCTGTGGGCCCAGCCTGAGGAGCAGTACGTACGTTCGCCACACTGCTTTACACAGCTAGGCGTGAGCCGGAGAGCCTTGGTCACTGAGGCCTACCTGAGGTACTGCCATACTTACCCAGTAGATCCCACGCAGAGGTCCCTGTGCCCTAAAGGGCCTCCACGGAAGGGCCCTGTCCCTCCCGTTGTGTTTCCTTGAGGTAATCAGAAACCACTGACGATAACTGTGTGAGCTCAGGTGTGAAGCTGGGCGACCCTGGCCAAACCTGATTCCCCTCCGTGGTAGGCGAGACAGTGGCGGGTCCTAAGCTGCCTGAAGCACACTCCTCGCGCGCACCTTCTCTTTGCTGCCGGAAGGCCTCCCATGAGAAGTCTGAGTTGACTCGTGACAGAAGAAGTCTGAGTTGACTCGTGTGAGGCCTGCTGCTCTCAGTTCCTTGCTGGGAGCTTCAGCAGGAGCGCTCTGGAGCTCGCCGGCAGAAGAATTGTGAGTCCCCCCGCCCCACCCCGGCCTCGAGCAAAAGTCCAGATTTCCCCCGTTAGGAACACGTCGGAGTGCCAGAGGGAGCGGAGGGGCATGCGTTAACGGAATGCTTCGACCGTGGAAGGTATTTCACGAGACACTGTGCCCTCACGTTCGTTGTGACAACTGTCAAAGGGCCCTCGCTGTATGCCTTCCAACTCCTCGGCTGTGTTGGAGCCCCAGGAAGTAAATGCGTTCGTTTGACTAAGCTCCGTGAATGTGCAACGGTGATGGCGAAGCGCTGCCCTGTTCGCTCGAAAGCTCTCGTTCGTGCGGCCGTCACACGGCCGCAAGGTACGCAGTTCTAAACAGCCTTACATTCCATGCTGGTGTGCCAAGCCCCCCACCCACCCGCAGGGAGGATTTGGGCTCTTCTGAGAAACACCAGTGTGCGTCCCAAGTGAAACCAGGGCGTCTACCACAGGACGTCGCCAAACGGCAGTCGGATGCCAGAGGTGTACTTCCAGCCGGAAAAAGAGGGAAAAGGACAGCTTTCCCAGGGACAATTCTGGACCCTTGGGACCATCCAGAATCACCAAGGCCTCAAATTCGCACGGCCTGGGGAACGCTCTTCCGCCTGTCCAGCAATCCCCACGTCAAAACCTTTCTCGGCAGAGGCAGGCTCTCTCTCCCTTGTACTAGATAGCTCGGCAGAGCCTTCCGAGAAACATGCTGCGTCATTCAGCTTGAACGTGGGACGCGGAGGGGAGAGGACGCTTTCTCCCCGTTTGGAGGCGCCTTGCGCTTGGCTTCAAAGCTGCCTGGAACAGCACTAGCGGCCCGACGTCTCTGCACGGCAGGACTGTCGTTGTGGGCCGAGGCTGCGTGTTCTCCCAAAGCGAAAACCGTGCTGGCCATCCCTTTCTAGGAACTCCTCCCACGGCACCCCAGGTTCGGCTCCGGCCGAACGAAAGGTGACCTCGGGCCTCACGGTGAAGTTCCAGTGTTTCACGTCAGGGGACTTGGGTGTGCAGGGGTCTCCAATGAGGCCATACTCCACCACGGAGCGCCTCAACCCTGCGACGCTCCTGGGGACACACAGGGTAGGAGCCCATTCACCAGTTTCGCAGGATGACCTCTCTCCGTGCCGGAACGGCGACCTCTGGCTTCTGAGGAACCTTAGCGTAAGCAGGCCCCTGGAGACAGCTCTTCACATTCATAGCTAGGGCAGCGTACTCCTCTCTGTGTTGCCTAGGTAGAGTGGGCCAGTCGTCAGTGAGACTGGCGAAAGCAGCGCTGGTGGGACTCCCTTTGCCAGTCAGTCGCACGGCCTCCTTGACTGAAAGAGAACTGCAGTGCCAAAAGACACCTCGCTGACGACTGGCTCCAGGAAGAGACTCGGGACAGCACTCTCACAGAAGCGAAAGCTAGGCTGTGGGCCCAGCCTGAGGAGCAGTACGTACGTTCGCCACACTGCTTTACACAGCTAGGCGTGAGCCGGAGAGCCTTGGTCACTGAGGCCTACCTGAGGTACTGCCATACTTACCCAGTAGATCCCACGCAGAGGTCCCTGTGCCCTAAAGGGCCTCCACGGAAGGGCCCTGTCCCTCCCGTTGTGTTTCCTTGAGGTAATCAGAAACCACTGACGATAACTGTGTGAGCTCAGGTGTGAAGCTGGGCGACCCTGGCCAAACCTGATTCCCCTCCGTGGTAGGCGAGACAGTGGCGGGTCCTAAGCTGCCTGAAGCACACTCCTCGCGCGCACCTTCTCTTTGCTGCCGGAAGGCCTCCCATGAGAAGTCTGAGTTGACTCGTGACAGAAGAAGTCTGAGTTGACTCGTGTGAGGCCTGCTGCTCTCAGTTCCTTGCTGGGAGCTTCAGCAGGAGCGCTCTGGAGCTCGCCGGCAGAAGAATTGTGAGTCCCCCCGCCCCACCCCGGCCTCGAGCAAAAGTCCAGATTTCCCCCGTTAGGAACACGTCGGAGTGCCAGAGGGAGCGGAGGGGCATGCGTTAACGGAATGCTTCGACCGTGGAAGGTATTTCACGAGACACTGTGCCCTCACGTTCGTTGTGACAACTGTCAAAGGGCCCTCGCTGTATGCCTTCCAACTCCTCGGCTGTGTTGGAGCCCCAGGAAGTAAATGCGTTCGTTTGACTAAGCTCCGTGAATGTGCAACGGTGATGGCGAAGCGCTGCCCTGTTCGCTCGAAAGCTCTCGTTCGTGCGGCCGTCACACGGCCGCAAGGTACGCAGTTCTAAACAGCCTTACATTCCATGCTGGTGTGCCAAGCCCCCCACCCACCCGCAGGGAGGATTTGGGCTCTTCTGAGAAACACCAGTGTGCGTCCCAAGTGAAACCAGGGCGTCTACCACAGGACGTCGCCAAACGGCAGTCGGATGCCAGAGGTGTACTTCCAGCCGGAAAAAGAGGGAAAAGGACAGCTTTCCCAGGGACAATTCTGGACCCTTGGGACCATCCAGAATCACCAAGGCCTCAAATTCGCACGGCCTGGGGAACGCTCTTCCGCCTGTCCAGCAATCCCCACGTCAAAACCTTTCTCGGCAGAGGCAGGCTCTCTCTCCCTTGTACTAGATAGCTCGGCAGAGCCTTCCGAGAAACATGCTGCGTCATTCAGCTTGAACGTGGGACGCGGAGGGGAGAGGACGCTTTCTCCCCGTTTGGAGGCGCCTTGCGCTTGGCTTCAAAGCTGCCTGGAACAGCACTAGCGGCCCGACGTCTCTGCACGGCAGGACTGTCGTTGTGGGCCGAGGCTGCGTGTTCTCCCAAAGCGAAAACCGTGCTGGCCATCCCTTTCTAGGAACTCCTCCCACGGCACCCCAGGTTCGGCTCCGGCCGAACGAAAGGTGACCTCGGGCCTCACGGTGAAGTTCCAGTGTTTCACGTCAGGGGACTTGGGTGTGCAGGGGTCTCCAATGAGGCCATACTCCACCACGGAGCGCCTTAACCCTGCGACGCTCCTGGGGACACACAGGGTAGGAGCCCATTCACCAGTTTCGCAGGATGACCTCTCTCCGTGCCGGAACGGCGACCTCTGGCTTCTGAGGAACCTTAGCGTAAGCAGGCCCCTGGAGACAGCTCTTCACATCCATAGCTAGGGCAGCGTACTCCTCTCTGTGTTGCCTAGGTAGAGTGGGCCAGTCGTCAGTGAGACTGGCGAAAGCAGCGCTGGTGGGACTCCCTTTGCCAGTCAGTCGCACGGCCTCCTTGACTGAAAGAGAACTGCAGTGCCAAAAGACACCTCGCTGACGACTGGCTCCAGGAAGAGACTCGGGACAGCACTCTCACAGAAGCGAAAGCTAGGCTGTGGGCCCAGCCTGAGGAGCAGTACGTACGTTCGCCACACTGCTTTACACAGCTAGGCGTGAGCCGGAGAGCCTTGGTCACTGAGGCCTACCTGAGGTACTGCCATACTTACCCAGTAGATCCCACGCAGAGGTCCCTGTGCCCTAAAGGGCCTCCACGGAAGGGCCCTGTCCCTCCCGTTGTGTTTCCTTGAGGTAATCAGAAACCACTGACGATAACTGTGTGAGCTCAGGTGTGAAGCTGGGCGACCCTGGCCAAACCTGATTCCCCTCCGTGGTAGGCGAGACAGTGGCGGGTCCTAAGCTGCCTGAAGCACACTCCTCGCGCGCACCTTCTCTTTGCTGCCGGAAGGCCTCCCATGAGAAGTCTGAGTTGACTCGTGACAGAAGAAGTCTGAGTTGACTCGTGTGAGGCCTGCTGCTCTCAGTTCCTTGCTGGGAGCTTCAGCAGGAGCGCTCTGGAGCTCGCCGGCAGAAGAATTGTGAGTCCCCCCGCCCCACCCCGGCCTCGAGCAAAAGTCCAGATTTCCCCCGTTAGGAACACCTCGGAGTGCCAGAGGGAGCGGAGGGGCATGCGTTAACGGAATGCTTCGACCGTGGAAGGTATTTCACGAGACACTGTGCCCTCACGTTCGTTGTGACAACTGTCAAAGGGCCCTCGCTGTATGCCTTCCAACTCCTCGGCTGTGTTGGAGCCCCAGGAAGTAAATGCGTTCGTTTGACTAAGCTCCGTGAATGTGCAACGGTGATGGCGAAGCGCTGCCCTGTTCGCTCGAAAGCTCTCGTTCGTGCGGCCGTCACACGGCCGCAAGGTACGCAGTTCTAAACAGCCTTACATTCCATGCTGGTGTGCCAAGCCCCCCACCCACCCGCAGGGAGGATTTGGGCTCTTCTGAGAAACACCAGTGTGCGTCCCAAGTGAAACCAGGGCGTCTACCACAGGACGTCGCCAAACGGCAGTCGGATGCCAGAGGTGTACTTCCAGCCGGAAAAAGAGGGAAAAGGACAGCTTTCCCAGGGACAATTCTGGACCCTTGGGACCATCCAGAATCACCAAGGCCTCAAATTCGCACGGCCTGGGGAACGCTCTTCCGCCTGTCCAGCAATCCCCACGTCAAAACCTTTCTCGGCAGAGGCAGGCTCTCTCTCCCTTGTACTAGATAGCTCGGCAGAGCCTTCCGAGAAACATGCTGCGTCATTCAGCTTGAACGTGGGACGCGGAGGGGAGAGGACGCTTTCTCCCCGTTTGGAGGCGCCTTGCGCTTGGCTTCAAAGCTGCCTGGAACAGCACTAGCGGCCCGACGTCTCTGCACGGCAGGACTGTCGTTGTGGGCCGAGGCTGCGTGTTCTCCCAAAGCGAAAACCGTGCTGGCAATCCCTTTCTAGGAACTCCTCCCACGGCACCCCAGGTTCGGCTCCGGCCGAACGAAAGGTGACCTCGGGCCTCACGGTGAAGTTCCAGTGTTTCACGTCAGGGGACTTGGGTGTGCAGGGGTCTCCAATGAGGCCATACTCCACCACGGAGCGCCTTAACCCTGCGACGCTCCTGGGGACACACAGGGTAGGAGCCCATTCACCAGTTTCGCAGGATGACCTCTCTCCGTGCCGGAACGGCGACCTCTGGCTTCTGAGGAACCTTAGCGTAAGCAGGCCCCTGGAGACAGCTCTTCACATCCATAGCTAGGGCAGCGTACTCCTCTCTGTGTTGCCTAGGTAGAGTGGGCCAGTCGTCAGTGAGACTGGCGAAAGCAGCGCTGGTGGGACTCCCTTTGCCAGTCAGTCGCACGGCCTCCTTGACTGAAAGAGAACTGCAGTGCCAAAAGACACCTCGCTGACGACTGGCTCCAGGAAGAGACTCGGGACAGCACTCTCACAGAAGCGAAAGCTAGGCTGTGGGCCCAGCCTGAGGAGCAGTACGTACGTTCGCCACACTGCTTTACACAGCTAGGCGTGAGCCGGAGAGCCTTGGTCACTGAGGCCTACCTGAGGTACTGCCATACTTACCCAGTAGATCCCACGCAGAGGTCCCTGTGCCCTAAAGGGCCTCCACGGAAGGGCCCTGTCCCTCCCGTTGTGTTTCCTTGAGGTAATCAGAAACCACTGACGATAACTGTGTGAGCTCAGGTGTGAAGCTGGGCGACCCTGGCCAAACCTGATTCCCCTCCGTGGTAGGCGAGACAGTGGCGGGTCCTAAGCTGCCTGAAGCACACTCCTCGCGCGCACCTTCTCTTTGCTGCCGGAAGGCCTCCCATGAGAAGTCTGAGTTGACTCGTGACAGAAGAAGTCTGAGTTGACTCGTGTGAGGCCTGCTGCTCTCAGTTCCTTGCTGGGAGCTTCAGCAGGAGCGCTCTGGAGCTCGCCGGCAGAAGAATTGTGAGTCCCCCCGCCCCACCCCGGCCTCGAGCAAAAGTCCAGATTTCCCCCGTTAGGAACACGTCGGAGTGCCAGAGGGAGCGGAGGGGCATGCGTTAACGGAATGCTTCGACCGTGGAAGGTATTTCACGAGACACTGTGCCCTCACGTTCGTTGTGACAACTGTCAAAGGGCCCTCGCTGTATGCCTTCCAACTCCTCGGCTGTGTTGGAGCCCCAGGAAGTAAATGCGTTCGTTTGACTAAGCTCCGTGAATGTGCAACGGTGATGGCGAAGCGCTGCCCTGTTCGCTCGAAAGCTCTCGTTCGTGCGGCCGTCACACGGCCGCAAGGTACGCAGTTCTAAACAGCCTTACATTCCATGCTGGTGTGCCAAGCCCCCCACCCACCCGCAGGGAGGATTTGGGCTCTTCTGAGAAACACCAGTGTGCGTCCCAAGTGAAACCAGGGCGTCTACCACAGGACGTCGCCAAACGGCAGTCGGATGCCAGAGGTGTACTTCCAGCCGGAAAAAGAGGGAAAAGGACAGCTTTCCCAGGGACAATTCTGGACCCTTGGGACCATCCAGAATCACCAAGGCCTCAAATTCGCACGGCCTGGGGAACGCTCTTCCGCCTGTCCAGCAATCCCCACGTCAAAACCTTTCTCGGCAGAGGCAGGCTCTCTCTCCCTTGTACTAGATAGCTCGGCAGAGCCTTCCGAGAAACATGCTGCGTCATTCAGCTTGAACGTGGGACGCGGAGGGGAGAGGACGCTTTCTCCCCGTTTGGAGGCGCCTTGCGCTTGGCTTCAAAGCTGCCTGGAACAGCACTAGCGGCCCGACGTCTCTGCACGGCAGGACTGTCGTTGTGGGCCGAGGCTGCGTGTTCTCCCAAAGCGAAAACCGTGCTGGCCATCCCTTTCTAGGAACTCCTCCCACGGCACCCCAGGTTCGGCTCCGGCCGAACGAAAGGTGACCTCGGGCCTCACGGTGAAGTTCCAGTGTTTCACGTCAGGGGACTTGGGTGTGCAGGGGTCTCCAATGAGGCCATACTCCACCACGGAGCGCCTCAACCCTGCGACGCTCCTGGGGACACACAGGGTAGGAGCCCATTCACCAGTTTCGCAGGATGACCTCTCTCCGTGCCGGAACGGCGACCTCTGGCTTCTGAGGAACCTTAGCGTAAGCAGGCCCCTGGAGACAGCTCTTCACATTCATAGCTAGGGCAGCGTACTCCTCTCTGTGTTGCCTAGGTAGAGTGGGCCAGTCGTCAGTGAGACTGGCGAAAGCAGCGCTGGTGGGACTCCCTTTGCCAGTCAGTCGCACGGCCTCCTTGACTGAAAGAGAACTGCAGTGCCAAAAGACACCTCGCTGACGACTGGCTCCAGGAAGAGACTCGGGACAGCACTCTCACAGAAGCGAAAGCTAGGCTGTGGGCCCAGCCTGAGGAGCAGTACGTACGTTCGCCACACTGCTTTACACAGCTAGGCGTGAGCCGGAGAGCCTTGGTCACTGAGGCCTACCTGAGGTACTGCCATACTTACCCAGTAGATCCCACGCAGAGGTCCCTGTGCCCTAAAGGGCCTCCACGGAAGGGCCCTGTCCCTCCCGTTGTGTTTCCTTGAGGTAATCAGAAACCACTGACGATAACTGTGTGAGCTCAGGTGTGAAGCTGGGCGACCCTGGCCAAACCTGATTCCCCTCCGTGGTAGGCGAGACAGTGGCGGGTCCTAAGCTGCCTGAAGCACACTCCTCGCGCGCACCTTCTCTTTGCTGCCGGAAGGCCTCCCATGAGAAGTCTGAGTTGACTCGTGACAGAAGAAGTCTGAGTTGACTCGTGTGAGGCCTGCTGCTCTCAGTTCCTTGCTGGGAGCTTCAGCAGGAGCGCTCTGGAGCTCGCCGGCAGAAGAATTGTGAGTCCCCCCGCCCCACCCCGGCCTCGAGCAAAAGTCCAGATTTCCCCCGTTAGGAACACGTCGGAGTGCCAGAGGGAGCGGAGGGGCATGCGTTAACGGAATGCTTCGACCGTGGAAGGTATTTCACGAGACACTGTGCCCTCACGTTCGTTGTGACAACTGTCAAAGGGCCCTCGCTGTATGCCTTCCAACTCCTCGGCTGTGTTGGAGCCCCAGGAAGTAAATGCGTTCGTTTGACTAAGCTCCGTGAATGTGCAACGGTGATGGCGAAGCGCTGCCCTGTTCGCTCGAAAGCTCTCGTTCGTGCGGCCGTCACACGGCCGCAAGGTACGCAGTTCTAAACAGCCTTACATTCCATGCTGGTGTGCCAAGCCCCCCACCCACCCGCAGGGAGGATTTGGGCTCTTCTGAGAAACACCAGTGTGCGTCCCAAGTGAAACCAGGGCGTCTACCACAGGACGTCGCCAAACGGCAGTCGGATGCCAGAGGTGTACTTCCAGCCGGAAAAAGAGGGAAAAGGACAGCTTTCCCAGGGACAATTCTGGACCCTTGGGACCATCCAGAATCACCAAGGCCTCAAATTCGCACGGCCTGGGGAACGCTCTTCCGCCTGTCCAGCAATCCCCACGTCAAAACCTTTCTCGGCAGAGGCAGGCTCTCTCTCCCTTGTACTAGATAGCTCGGCAGAGCCTTCCGAGAAACATGCTGCGTCATTCAGCTTGAACGTGGGACGCGGAGGGGAGAGGACGCTTTCTCCCCGTTTGGAGGCGCCTTGCGCTTGGCTTCAAAGCTGCCTGGAACAGCACTAGCGGCCCGACGTCTCTGCACGGCAGGACTGTCGTTGTGGGCCGAGGCTGCGTGTTCTCCCAAAGCGAAAACCGTGCTGGCCATCCCTTTCTAGGAACTCCTCCCACGGCACCCCAGGTTCGGCTCCGGCCGAACGAAAGGTGACCTCGGGCCTCACGGTGAAGTTCCAGTGTTTCACGTCAGGGGACTTGGGTGTGCAGGGGTCTCCAATGAGGCCATACTCCACCACGGAGCGCCTTAACCCTGCGACGCTCCTGGGGACACACAGGGTAGGAGCCCATTCACCAGTTTCGCAGGATGACCTCTCTCCGTGCCGGAACGGCGACCTCTGGCTTCTGAGGAACCTTAGCGTAAGCAGGCCCCTGGAGACAGCTCTTCACATCCATAGCTAGGGCAGCGTACTCCTCTCTGTGTTGCCTAGGTAGAGTGGGCCAGTCGTCAGTGAGACTGGCGAAAGCAGCGCTGGTGGGACTCCCTTTGCCAGTCAGTCGCACGGCCTCCTTGACTGAAAGAGAACTGCAGTGCCAAAAGACACCTCGCTGACGACTGGCTCCAGGAAGAGACTCGGGACAGCACTCTCACAGAAGCGAAAGCTAGGCTGTGGGCCCAGCCTGAGGAGCAGTACGTACGTTCGCCACACTGCTTTACACAGCTAGGCGTGAGCCGGAGAGCCTTGGTCACTGAGGCCTACCTGAGGTACTGCCATACTTACCCAGTAGATCCCACGCAGAGGTCCCTGTGCCCTAAAGGGCCTCCACGGAAGGGCCCTGTCCCTCCCGTTGTGTTTCCTTGAGGTAATCAGAAACCACTGACGATAACTGTGTGAGCTCAGGTGTGAAGCTGGGCGACCCTGGCCAAACCTGATTCCCCTCCGTGGTAGGCGAGACAGTGGCGGGTCCTAAGCTGCCTGAAGCACACTCCTCGCGCGCACCTTCTCTTTGCTGCCGGAAGGCCTCCCATGAGAAGTCTGAGTTGACTCGTGACAGAAGAAGTCTGAGTTGACTCGTGTGAGGCCTGCTGCTCTCAGTTCCTTGCTGGGAGCTTCAGCAGGAGCGCTCTGGAGCTCGCCGGCAGAAGAATTGTGAGTCCCCCCGCCCCACCCCGGCCTCGAGCAAAAGTCCAGATTTCCCCCGTTAGGAACACGTCGGAGTGCCAGAGGGAGCGGAGGGGCATGCGTTAACGGAATGCTTCGACCGTGGAAGGTATTTCACGAGACACTGTGCCCTCACGTTCGTTGTGACAACTGTCAAAGGGCCCTCGCTGTATGCCTTCCAACTCCTCGGCTGTGTTGGAGCCCCAGGAAGTAAATGCGTTCGTTTGACTAAGCTCCGTGAATGTGCAACGGTGATGGCGAAGCGCTGCCCTGTTCGCTCGAAAGCTCTCGTTCGTGCGGCCGTCACACGGCCGCAAGGTACGCAGTTCTAAACAGCCTTACATTCCATGCTGGTGTGCCAAGCCCCCCACCCACCCGCAGGGAGGATTTGGGCTCTTCTGAGAAACACCAGTGTGCGTCCCAAGTGAAACCAGGGCGTCTACCACAGGACGTCGCCAAACGGCAGTCGGATGCCAGAGGTGTACTTCCAGCCGGAAAAAGAGGGAAAAGGACAGCTTTCCCAGGGACAATTCTGGACCCTTGGGACCATCCAGAATCACCAAGGCCTCAAATTCGCACGGCCTGGGGAACGCTCTTCCGCCTGTCCAGCAATCCCCACGTCAAAACCTTTCTCGGCAGAGGCAGGCTCTCTCTCCCTTGTACTAGATAGCTCGGCAGAGCCTTCCGAGAAACATGCTGCGTCATTCAGCTTGAACGTGGGACGCGGAGGGGAGAGGACGCTTTCTCCCCGTTTGGAGGCGCCTTGCGCTTGGCTTCAAAGCTGCCTGGAACAGCACTAGCGGCCCGACGTCTCTGCACGGCAGGACTGTCGTTGTGGGCCGAGGCTGCGTGTTCTCCCAAAGCGAAAACCGTGCTGGCCATCCCTTTCTAGGAACTCCTCCCACGGCACCCCAGGTTCGGCTCCGGCCGAACGAAAGGTGACCTCGGGCCTCACGGTGAAGTTCCAGTGTTTCACGTCAGGGGACTTGGGTGTGCAGGGGTCTCCAATGAGGCCATACTCCACCACGGAGCGCCTTAACCCTGCGACGCTCCTGGGGACACACAGGGTAGGAGCCCATTCACCAGTTTCGCAGGATGACCTCTCTCCGTGCCGGAACGGCGACCTCTGGCTTCTGAGGAACCTTAGCGTAAGCAGGCCCCTGGAGACAGCTCTTCACATCCATAGCTAGGGCAGCGTACTCCTCTCTGTGTTGCCTAGGTAGAGTGGGCCAGTCGTCAGTGAGACTGGCGAAAGCAGCGCTGGTGGGACTCCCTTTGCCAGTCAGTCGCACGGCCTCCTTGACTGAAAGAGAACTGCAGTGCCAAAAGACACCTCGCTGACGACTGGCTCCAGGAAGAGACTCGGGACAGCACTCTCACAGAAGCGAAAGCTAGGCTGTGGGCCCAGCCTGAGGAGCAGTACGTACGTTCGCCACACTGCTTTACACAGCTAGGCGTGAGCCGGAGAGCCTTGGTCACTGAGGCCTACCTGAGGTACTGCCATACTTACCCAGTAGATCCCACGCAGAGGTCCCTGTGCCCTAAAGGGCCTCCACGGAAGGGCCCTGTCCCTCCCGTTGTGTTTCCTTGAGGTAATCAGAAACCACTGACGATAACTGTGTGAGCTCAGGTGTGAAGCTGGGCGACCCTGGCCAAACCTGATTCCCCTCCGTGGTAGGCGAGACAGTGGCGGGTCCTAAGCTGCCTGAAGCACACTCCTCGCGCGCACCTTCTCTTTGCTGCCGGAAGGCCTCCCATGAGAAGTCTGAGTTGACTCGTGACAGAAGAAGTCTGAGTTGACTCGTGTGAGGCCTGCTGCTCTCAGTTCCTTGCTGGGAGCTTCAGCAGGAGCGCTCTGGAGCTCGCCGGCAGAAGAATTGTGAGTCCCCCCGCCCCACCCCGGCCTCGAGCAAAAGTCCAGATTTCCCCCGTTAGGAACACGTCGGAGTGCCAGAGGGAGCGGAGGGGCATGCGTTAACGGAATGCTTCGACCGTGGAAGGTATTTCACGAGACACTGTGCCCTCACGTTCGTTGTGACAACTGTCAAAGGGCCCTCGCTGTATGCCTTCCAACTCCTCGGCTGTGTTGGAGCCCCAGGAAGTAAATGCGTTCGTTTGACTAAGCTCCGTGAATGTGCAACGGTGATGGCGAAGCGCTGCCCTGTTCGCTCGAAAGCTCTCGTTCGTGCGGCCGTCACACGGCCGCAAGGTACGCAGTTCTAAACAGCCTTACATTCCATGCTGGTGTGCCAAGCCCCCCACCCACCCGCAGGGAGGATTTGGGCTCTTCTGAGAAACACCAGTGTGCGTCCCAAGTGAAACCAGGGCGTCTACCACAGGACGTCGCCAAACGGCAGTCGGATGCCAGAGGTGTACTTCCAGCCGGAAAAAGAGGGAAAAGGACAGCTTTCCCAGGGACAATTCTGGACCCTTGGGACCATCCAGAATCACCAAGGCCTCAAATTCGCACGGCCTGGGGAACGCTCTTCCGCCTGTCCAGCAATCCCCACGTCAAAACCTTTCTCGGCAGAGGCAGGCTCTCTCTCCCTTGTACTAGATAGCTCGGCAGAGCCTTCCGAGAAACATGCTGCGTCATTCAGCTTGAACGTGGGACGCGGAGGGGAGAGGACGCTTTCTCCCCGTTTGGAGGCGCCTTGCGCTTGGCTTCAAAGCTGCCTGGAACAGCACTAGCGGCCCGACGTCTCTGCACGGCAGGACTGTCGTTGTGGGCCGAGGCTGCGTGTTCTCCCAAAGCGAAAACCGTGCTGGCCATCCCTTTCTAGGAACTCCTCCCACGGCACCCCAGGTTCGGCTCCGGCCGAACGAAAGGTGACCTCGGGCCTCACGGTGAAGTTCCAGTGTTTCACGTCAGGGGACTTGGGTGTGCAGGGGTCTCCAATGAGGCCATACTCCACCACGGAGCGCCTCAACCCTGCGACGCTCCTGGGGACACACAGGGTAGGAGCCCATTCACCAGTTTCGCAGGATGACCTCTCTCCGTGCCGGAACGGCGACCTCTGGCTTCTGAGGAACCTTAGCGTAAGCAGGCCCCTGGAGACAGCTCTTCACATTCATAGCTAGGGCAGCGTACTCCTCTCTGTGTTGCCTAGGTAGAGTGGGCCAGTCGTCAGTGAGACTGGCGAAAGCAGCGCTGGTGGGACTCCCTTTGCCAGTCAGTCGCACGGCCTCCTTGACTGAAAGAGAACTGCAGTGCCAAAAGACACCTCGCTGACGACTGGCTCCAGGAAGAGACTCGGGACAGCACTCTCACAGAAGCGAAAGCTAGGCTGTGGGCCCAGCCTGAGGAGCAGTACGTACGTTCGCCACACTGCTTTACACAGCTAGGCGTGAGCCGGAGAGCCTTGGTCACTGAGGCCTACCTGAGGTACTGCCATACTTACCCAGTAGATCCCACGCAGAGGTCCCTGTGCCCTAAAGGGCCTCCACGGAAGGGCCCTGTCCCTCCTGTTGTGTTTCCTTGAGGTAATCAGAAACCACTGACGATAACTGTGTGAGCTCAGGTGTGAAGCTGGGCGACCCTGGCCAAACCTGATTCCCCTCCGTGGTAGGCGAGACAGTGGCGGGTCCTAAGCTGCCTGAAGCACACTCCTCGCGCGCACCTTCTCTTTGCTGCCGGAAGGCCTCCCATGAGAAGTCTGAGTTGACTCGTGACAGAAGAAGTCTGAGTTGACTCGTGTGAGGCCTGCTGCTCTCAGTTCCTTGCTGGGAGCTTCAGCAGGAGCGCTCTGGAGCTCGCCGGCAGAAGAATTGTGAGTCCCCCCGCCCCACCCCGGCCTCGAGCAAAAGTCCAGATTTCCCCCGTTAGGAACACCTCGGAGTGCCAGAGGGAGCGGAGGGGCATGCGTTAACGGAATGCTTCGACCGTGGAAGGTATTTCACGAGACACTGTGCCCTCACGTTCGTTGTGACAACTGTCAAAGGGCCCTCGCTGTATGCCTTCCAACTCCTCGGCTGTGTTGGAGCCCCAGGAAGTAAATGCGTTCGTTTGACTAAGCTCCGTGAATGTGCAACGGTGATGGCGAAGCGCTGCCCTGTTCGCTCGAAAGCTCTCGTTCGTGCGGCCGTCACACGGCCGCAAGGTACGCAGTTCTAAACAGCCTTACATTCCATGCTGGTGTGCCAAGCCCCCCACCCACCCGCAGGGAGGATTTGGGCTCTTCTGAGAAACACCAGTGTGCGTCCCAAGTGAAACCAGGGCGTCTACCACAGGACGTCGCCAAACGGCAGTCGGATGCCAGAGGTGTACTTCCAGCCGGAAAAAGAGGGAAAAGGACAGCTTTCCCAGGGACAATTCTGGACCCTTGGGACCATCCAGAATCACCAAGGCCTCAAATTCGCACGGCCTGGGGAACGCTCTTCCGCCTGTCCAGCAATCCCCACGTCAAAACCTTTCTCGGCAGAGGCAGGCTCTCTCTCCCTTGTACTAGATAGCTCGGCAGAGCCTTCCGAGAAACATGCTGCGTCATTCAGCTTGAACGTGGGACGCGGAGGGGAGAGGACGCTTTCTCCCCGTTTGGAGGCGCCTTGCGCTTGGCTTCAAAGCTGCCTGGAACAGCACTAGCGGCCCGACGTCTCTGCACGGCAGGACTGTCGTTGTGGGCCGAGGCTGCGTGTTCTCCCAAAGCGAAAACCGTGCTGGCAATCCCTTTCTAGGAACTCCTCCCACGGCACCCCAGGTTCGGCTCCGGCCGAACGAAAGGTGACCTCGGGCCTCACGGTGAAGTTCCAGTGTTTCACGTCAGGGGACTTGGGTGTGCAGGGGTCTCCAATGAGGCCATACTCCACCACGGAGCGCCTCAACCCTGCGACGCTCCTGGGGACACACAGGGTAGGAGCCCATTCACCAGTTTCGCAGGATGACCTCTCTCCGTGCCGGAACGGCGACCTCTGGCTTCTGAGGAACCTTAGCGTAAGCAGGCCCCTGGAGACAGCTCTTCACATCCATAGCTAGGGCAGCGTACTCCTCTCTGTGTTGCCTAGGTAGAGTGGGCCAGTCGTCAGTGAGACTGGCGAAAGCAGCGCTGGTGGGACTCCCTTTGCCAGTCAGTCGCACGGCCTCCTTGACTGAAAGAGAACTGCAGTGCCAAAAGACACCTCGCTGACGACTGGCTCCAGGAAGAGACTCGGGACAGCACTCTCACAGAAGCGAAAGCTAGGCTGTGGGCCCAGCCTGAGGAGCAGTACGTACGTTCGCCACACTGCTTTACACAGCTAGGCGTGAGCCGGAGAGCCTTGGTCACTGAGGCCTACCTGAGGTACTGCCATACTTACCCAGTAGATCCCACGCAGAGGTCCCTGTGCCCTAAAGGGCCTCCACGGAAGGGCCCTGTCCCTCCCGTTGTGTTTCCTTGAGGTAATCAGAAACCACTGACGATAACTGTGTGAGCTCAGGTGTGAAGCTGGGCGACCCTGGCCAAACCTGATTCCCCTCCGTGGTAGGCGAGACAGTGGCGGGTCCTAAGCTGCCTGAAGCACACTCCTCGCGCGCACCTTCTCTTTGCTGCCGGAAGGCCTCCCATGAGAAGTCTGAGTTGACTCGTGACAGAAGAAGTCTGAGTTGACTCGTGTGAGGCCTGCTGCTCTCAGTTCCTTGCTGGGAGCTTCAGCAGGAGCGCTCTGGAGCTCGCCGGCAGAAGAATTGTGAGTCCCCCCGCCCCACCCCGGCCTCGAGCAAAAGTCCAGATTTCCCCCGTTAGGAACACGTCGGAGTGCCAGAGGGAGCGGAGGGGCATGCGTTAACGGAATGCTTCGACCGTGGAAGGTATTTCACGAGACACTGTGCCCTCACGTTCGTTGTGACAACTGTCAAAGGGCCCTCGCTGTATGCCTTCCAACTCCTCGGCTGTGTTGGAGCCCCAGGAAGTAAATGCGTTCGTTTGACTAAGCTCCGTGAATGTGCAACGGTGATGGCGAAGCGCTGCCCTGTTCGCTCGAAAGCTCTCGTTCGTGCGGCCGTCACACGGCCGCAAGGTACGCAGTTCTAAACAGCCTTACATTCCATGCTGGTGTGCCAAGCCCCCCACCCACCCGCAGGGAGGATTTGGGCTCTTCTGAGAAACACCAGTGTGCGTCCCAAGTGAAACCAGGGCGTCTACCACAGGACGTCGCCAAACGGCAGTCGGATGCCAGAGGTGTACTTCCAGCCGGAAAAAGAGGGAAAAGGACAGCTTTCCCAGGGACAATTCTGGACCCTTGGGACCATCCAGAATCACCAAGGCCTCAAATTCGCACGGCCTGGGGAACGCTCTTCCGCCTGTCCAGCAATCCCCACGTCAAAACCTTTCTCGGCAGAGGCAGGCTCTCTCTCCCTTGTACTAGATAGCTCGGCAGAGCCTTCCGAGAAACATGCTGCGTCATTCAGCTTGAACGTGGGACGCGGAGGGGAGAGGACGCTTTCTCCCCGTTTGGAGGCGCCTTGCGCTTGGCTTCAAAGCTGCCTGGAACAGCACTAGCGGCCCGACGTCTCTGCACGGCAGGACTGTCGTTGTGGGCCGAGGCTGCGTGTTCTCCCAAAGCGAAAACCGTGCTGGCCATCCCTTTCTAGGAACTCCTCCCACGGCACCCCAGGTTCGGCTCCGGCCGAACGAAAGGTGACCTCGGGCCTCACGGTGAAGTTCCAGTGTTTCACGTCAGGGGACTTGGGTGTGCAGGGGTCTCCAATGAGGCCATACTCCACCACGGAGCGCCTCAACCCTGCGACGCTCCTGGGGACACACAGGGTAGGAGCCCATTCACCAGTTTCGCAGGATGACCTCTCTCCGTGCCGGAACGGCGACCTCTGGCTTCTGAGGAACCTTAGCGTAAGCAGGCCCCTGGAGACAGCTCTTCACATTCATAGCTAGGGCAGCGTACTCCTCTCTGTGTTGCCTAGGTAGAGTGGGCCAGTCGTCAGTGAGACTGGCGAAAGCAGCGCTGGTGGGACTCCCTTTGCCAGTCAGTCGCACGGCCTCCTTGACTGAAAGAGAACTGCAGTGCCAAAAGACACCTCGCTGACGACTGGCTCCAGGAAGAGACTCGGGACAGCACTCTCACAGAAGCGAAAGCTAGGCTGTGGGCCCAGCCTGAGGAGCAGTACGTACGTTCGCCACACTGCTTTACACAGCTAGGCGTGAGCCGGAGAGCCTTGGTCACTGAGGCCTACCTGAGGTACTGCCATACTTACCCAGTAGATCCCACGCAGAGGTCCCTGTGCCCTAAAGGGCCTCCACGGAAGGGCCCTGTCCCTCCCGTTGTGTTTCCTTGAGGTAATCAGAAACCACTGACGATAACTGTGTGAGCTCAGGTGTGAAGCTGGGCGACCCTGGCCAAACCTGATTCCCCTCCGTGGTAGGCGAGACAGTGGCGGGTCCTAAGCTGCCTGAAGCACACTCCTCGCGCGCACCTTCTCTTTGCTGCCGGAAGGCCTCCCATGAGAAGTCTGAGTTGACTCGTGACAGAAGAAGTCTGAGTTGACTCGTGTGAGGCCTGCTGCTCTCAGTTCCTTGCTGGGAGCTTCAGCAGGAGCGCTCTGGAGCTCGCCGGCAGAAGAATTGTGAGTCCCCCCGCCCCACCCCGGCCTCGAGCAAAAGTCCAGATTTCCCCCGTTAGGAACACCTCGGAGTGCCAGAGGGAGCGGAGGGGCATGCGTTAACGGAATGCTTCGACCGTGGAAGGTATTTCACGAGACACTGTGCCCTCACGTTCGTTGTGACAACTGTCAAAGGGCCCTCGCTGTATGCCTTCCAACTCCTCGGCTGTGTTGGAGCCCCAGGAAGTAAATGCGTTCGTTTGACTAAGCTCCGTGAATGTGCAACGGTGATGGCGAAGCGCTGCCCTGTTCGCTCGAAAGCTCTCGTTCGTGCGGCCGTCACACGGCCGCAAGGTACGCAGTTCTAAACAGCCTTACATTCCATGCTGGTGTGCCAAGCCCCCCACCCACCCGCAGGGAGGATTTGGGCTCTTCTGAGAAACACCAGTGTGCGTCCCAAGTGAAACCAGGGCGTCTACCACAGGACGTCGCCAAACGGCAGTCGGATGCCAGAGGTGTACTTCCAGCCGGAAAAAGAGGGAAAAGGACAGCTTTCCCAGGGACAATTCTGGACCCTTGGGACCATCCAGAATCACCAAGGCCTCAAATTCGCACGGCCTGGGGAACGCTCTTCCGCCTGTCCAGCAATCCCCACGTCAAAACCTTTCTCGGCAGAGGCAGGCTCTCTCTCCCTTGTACTAGATAGCTCGGCAGAGCCTTCCGAGAAACATGCTGCGTCATTCAGCTTGAACGTGGGACGCGGAGGGGAGAGGACGCTTTCTCCCCGTTTGGAGGCGCCTTGCGCTTGGCTTCAAAGCTGCCTGGAACAGCACTAGCGGCCCGACGTCTCTGCACGGCAGGACTGTCGTTGTGGGCCGAGGCTGCGTGTTCTCCCAAAGCGAAAACCGTGCTGGCCATCCCTTTCTAGGAACTCCTCCCACGGCACCCCAGGTTCGGCTCCGGCCGAACGAAAGGTGACCTCGGGCCTCACGGTGAAGTTCCAGTGTTTCACGTCAGGGGACTTGGGTGTGCAGGGGTCTCCAATGAGGCCATACTCCACCACGGAGCGCCTTAACCCTGCGACGCTCCTGGGGACACACAGGGTAGGAGCCCATTCACCAGTTTCGCAGGATGACCTCTCTCCGTGCCGGAACGGCGACCTCTGGCTTCTGAGGAACCTTAGCGTAAGCAGGCCCCTGGAGACAGCTCTTCACATCCATAGCTAGGGCAGCGTACTCCTCTCTGTGTTGCCTAGGTAGAGTGGGCCAGTCGTCAGTGAGACTGGCGAAAGCAGCGCTGGTGGGACTCCCTTTGCCAGTCAGTCGCACGGCCTCCTTGACTGAAAGAGAACTGCAGTGCCAAAAGACACCTCGCTGACGACTGGCTCCAGGAAGAGACTCGGGACAGCACTCTCACAGAAGCGAAAGCTAGGCTGTGGGCCCAGCCTGAGGAGCAGTACGTACGTTCGCCACACTGCTTTACACAGCTAGGCGTGAGCCGGAGAGCCTTGGTCACTGAGGCCTACCTGAGGTACTGCCATACTTACCCAGTAGATCCCACGCAGAGGTCCCTGTGCCCTAAAGGGCCTCCACGGAAGGGCCCTGTCCCTCCCGTTGTGTTTCCTTGAGGTAATCAGAAACCACTGACGATAACTGTATGAGCTCAGGTGTGAAGCTGGGCGACCCTGGCCAAACCTGATTCCCCTCCGTGGTAGGCGAGACAGTGGCGGGTCCTAAGCTGCCTGAAGCACACTCCTCGCGCGCACCTTCTCTTTGCTGCCGGAAGGCCTCCCATGAGAAGTCTGAGTTGACTCGTGACAGAAGAAGTCTGAGTTGACTCGTGTGAGGCCTGCTGCTCTCAGTTCCTTGCTGGGAGCTTCAGCAGGAGCGCTCTGGAGCTCGCCGGCAGAAGAATTGTGAGTCCCCCCGCCCCACCCCGGCCTCGAGCAAAAGTCCAGATTTCCCCCGTTAGGAACACCTCGGAGTGCCAGAGGGAGCGGAGGGGCATGCGTTAACGGAATGCTTCGACCGTGGAAGGTATTTCACGAGACACTGTGCCCTCACGTTCGTTGTGACAACTGTCAAAGGGCCCTCGCTGTATGCCTTCCAACTCCTCGGCTGTGTTGGAGCCCCAGGAAGTAAATGCGTTCGTTTGACTAAGCTCCGTGAATGTGCAACGGTGATGGCGAAGCGCTGCCCTGTTCGCTCGAAAGCTCTCGTTCGTGCGGCCGTCACACGGCCGCAAGGTACGCAGTTCTAAACAGCCTTACATTCCATGCTGGTGTGCCAAGCCCCCCACCCACCCGCAGGGAGGATTTGGGCTCTTCTGAGAAACACCAGTGTGCGTCCCAAGTGAAACCAGGGCGTCTACCACAGGACGTCGCCAAACGGCAGTCGGATGCCAGAGGTGTACTTCCAGCCGGAAAAAGAGGGAAAAGGACAGCTTTCCCAGGGACAATTCTGGACCCTTGGGACCATCCAGAATCACCAAGGCCTCAAATTCGCACGGCCTGGGGAACGCTCTTCCGCCTGTCCAGCAATCCCCACGTCAAAACCTTTCTCGGCAGAGGCAGGCTCTCTCTCCCTTGTACTAGATAGCTCGGCAGAGCCTTCCGAGAAACATGCTGCGTCATTCAGCTTGAACGTGGGACGCGGAGGGGAGAGGACGCTTTCTCCCCGTTTGGAGGCGCCTTGCGCTTGGCTTCAAAGCTGCCTGGAACAGCACTAGCGGCCCGACGTCTCTGCACGGCAGGACTGTCGTTGTGGGCCGAGGCTGCGTGTTCTCCCAAAGCGAAAACCGTGCTGGCCATCCCTTTCTAGGAACTCCTCCCACGGCACCCCAGGTTCGGCTCCGGCCGAACGAAAGGTGACCTCGGGCCTCACGGTGAAGTTCCAGTGTTTCACGTCAGGGGACTTGGGTGTGCAGGGGTCTCCAATGAGGCCATACTCCACCACGGAGCGCCTTAACCCTGCGACGCTCCTGGGGACACACAGGGTAGGAGCCCATTCACCAGTTTCGCAGGATGACCTCTCTCCGTGCCGGAACGGCGACCTCTGGCTTCTGAGGAACCTTAGCGTAAGCAGGCCCCTGGAGACAGCTCTTCACATCCATAGCTAGGGCAGCGTACTCCTCTCTGTGTTGCCTAGGTAGAGTGGGCCAGTCGTCAGTGAGACTGGCGAAAGCAGCGCTGGTGGGACTCCCTTTGCCAGTCAGTCGCACGGCCTCCTTGACTGAAAGAGAACTGCAGTGCCAAAAGACACCTCGCTGACGACTGGCTCCAGGAAGAGACTCGGGACAGCACTCTCACAGAAGCGAAAGCTAGGCTGTGGGCCCAGCCTGAGGAGCAGTACGTACGTTCGCCACACTGCTTTACACAGCTAGGCGTGAGCCGGAGAGCCTTGGTCACTGAGGCCTACCTGAGGTACTGCCATACTTACCCAGTAGATCCCACGCAGAGGTCCCTGTGCCCTAAAGGGCCTCCACGGAAGGGCCCTGTCCCTCCCGTTGTGTTTCCTTGAGGTAATCAGAAACCACTGACGATAACTGTGTGAGCTCAGGTGTGAAGCTGGGCGACCCTGGCCAAACCTGATTCCCCTCCGTGGTAGGCGAGACAGTGGCGGGTCCTAAGCTGCCTGAAGCACACTCCTCGCGCGCACCTTCTCTTTGCTGCCGGAAGGCCTCCCATGAGAAGTCTGAGTTGACTCGTGACAGAAGAAGTCTGAGTTGACTCGTGTGAGGCCTGCTGCTCTCAGTTCCTTGCTGGGAGCTTCAGCAGGAGCGCTCTGGAGCTCGCCGGCAGAAGAATTGTGAGTCCCCCCGCCCCACCCCGGCCTCGAGCAAAAGTCCAGATTTCCCCCGTTAGGAACACGTCGGAGTGCCAGAGGGAGCGGAGGGGCATGCGTTAACGGAATGCTTCGACCGTGGAAGGTATTTCACGAGACACTGTGCCCTCACGTTCGTTGTGACAACTGTCAAAGGGCCCTCGCTGTATGCCTTCCAACTCCTCGGCTGTGTTGGAGCCCCAGGAAGTAAATGCGTTCGTTTGACTAAGCTCCGTGAATGTGCAACGGTGATGGCGAAGCGCTGCCCTGTTCGCTCGAAAGCTCTCGTTCGTGCGGCCGTCACACGGCCGCAAGGTACGCAGTTCTAAACAGCCTTACATTCCATGCTGGTGTGCCAAGCCCCCCACCCACCCGCAGGGAGGATTTGGGCTCTTCTGAGAAACACCAGTGTGCGTCCCAAGTGAAACCAGGGCGTCTACCACAGGACGTCGCCAAACGGCAGTCGGATGCCAGAGGTGTACTTCCAGCCGGAAAAAGAGGGAAAAGGACAGCTTTCCCAGGGACAATTCTGGACCCTTGGGACCATCCAGAATCACCAAGGCCTCAAATTCGCACGGCCTGGGGAACGCTCTTCCGCCTGTCCAGCAATCCCCACGTCAAAACCTTTCTCGGCAGAGGCAGGCTCTCTCTCCCTTGTACTAGATAGCTCGGCAGAGCCTTCCGAGAAACATGCTGCGTCATTCAGCTTGAACGTGGGACGCGGAGGGGAGAGGACGCTTTCTCCCCGTTTGGAGGCGCCTTGCGCTTGGCTTCAAAGCTGCCTGGAACAGCACTAGCGGCCCGACGTCTCTGCACGGCAGGACTGTCGTTGTGGGCCGAGGCTGCGTGTTCTCCCAAAGCGAAAACCGTGCTGGCCATCCCTTTCTAGGAACTCCTCCCACGGCACCCCAGGTTCGGCTCCGGCCGAACGAAAGGTGACCTCGGGCCTCACGGTGAAGTTCCAGTGTTTCACGTCAGGGGACTTGGGTGTGCAGGGGTCTCCAATGAGGCCATACTCCACCACGGAGCGCCTCAACCCTGCGACGCTCCTGGGGACACACAGGGTAGGAGCCCATTCACCAGTTTCGCAGGATGACCTCTCTCCGTGCCGGAACGGCGACCTCTGGCTTCTGAGGAACCTTAGCGTAAGCAGGCCCCTGGAGACAGCTCTTCACATCCATAGCTAGGGCAGCGTACTCCTCTCTGTGTTGCCTAGGTAGAGTGGGCCAGTCGTCAGTGAGACTGGCGAAAGCAGCGCTGGTGGGACTCCCTTTGCCAGTCAGTCGCACGGCCTCCTTGACTGAAAGAGAACTGCAGTGCCAAAAGACACCTCGCTGACGACTGGCTCCAGGAAGAGACTCGGGACAGCACTCTCACAGAAGCGAAAGCTAGGCTGTGGGCCCAGCCTGAGGAGCAGTACGTACGTTCGCCACACTGCTTTACACAGCTAGGCGTGAGCCGGAGAGCCTTGGTCACTGAGGCCTACCTGAGGTACTGCCATACTTACCCAGTAGATCCCACGCAGAGGTCCCTGTGCCCTAAAGGGCCTCCACGGAAGGGCCCTGTCCCTCCCGTTGTGTTTCCTTGAGGTAATCAGAAACCACTGACGATAACTGTATGAGCTCAGGTGTGAAGCTGGGCGACCCTGGCCAAACCTGATTCCCCTCCGTGGTAGGCGAGACAGTGGCGGGTCCTAAGCTGCCTGAAGCACACTCCTCGCGCGCACCTTCTCTTTGCTGCCGGAAGGCCTCCCATGAGAAGTCTGAGTTGACTCGTGACAGAAGAAGTCTGAGTTGACTCGTGTGAGGCCTGCTGCTCTCAGTTCCTTGCTGGGAGCTTCAGCAGGAGCGCTCTGGAGCTCGCCGGCAGAAGAATTGTGAGTCCCCCCGCCCCACCCCGGCCTCGAGCAAAAGTCCAGATTTCCCCCGTTAGGAACACGTCGGAGTGCCAGAGGGAGCGGAGGGGCATGCGTTAACGGAATGCTTCGACCGTGGAAGGTATTTCACGAGACACTGTGCCCTCACGTTCGTTGTGACAACTGTCAAAGGGCCCTCGCTGTATGCCTTCCAACTCCTCGGCTGTGTTGGAGCCCCAGGAAGTAAATGCGTTCGTTTGACTAAGCTCCGTGAATGTGCAACGGTGATGGCGAAGCGCTGCCCTGTTCGCTCGAAAGCTCTCGTTCGTGCGGCCGTCACACGGCCGCAAGGTACGCAGTTCTAAACAGCCTTACATTCCATGCTGGTGTGCCAAGCCCCCCACCCACCCGCAGGGAGGATTTGGGCTCTTCTGAGAAACACCAGTGTGCGTCCCAAGTGAAACCAGGGCGTCTACCACAGGACGTCGCCAAACGGCAGTCGGATGCCAGAGGTGTACTTCCAGCCGGAAAAAGAGGGAAAAGGACAGCTTTCCCAGGGACAATTCTGGACCCTTGGGACCATCCAGAATCACCAAGGCCTCAAATTCGCACGGCCTGGGGAACGCTCTTCCGCCTGTCCAGCAATCCCCACGTCAAAACCTTTCTCGGCAGAGGCAGGCTCTCTCTCCCTTGTACTAGATAGCTCGGCAGAGCCTTCCGAGAAACATGCTGCGTCATTCAGCTTGAACGTGGGACGCGGAGGGGAGAGGACGCTTTCTCCCCGTTTGGAGGCGCCTTGCGCTTGGCTTCAAAGCTGCCTGGAACAGCACTAGCGGCCCGACGTCTCTGCACGGCAGGACTGTCGTTGTGGGCCGAGGCTGCGTGTTCTCCCAAAGCGAAAACCGTGCTGGCCATCCCTTTCTAGGAACTCCTCCCACGGCACCCCAGGTTCGGCTCCGGCCGAACGAAAGGTGACCTCGGGCCTCACGGTGAAGTTCCAGTGTTTCACGTCAGGGGACTTGGGTGTGCAGGGGTCTCCAATGAGGCCATACTCCACCACGGAGCGCCTCAACCCTGCGACGCTCCTGGGGACACACAGGGTAGGAGCCCATTCACCAGTTTCGCAGGATGACCTCTCTCCGTGCCGGAACGGCGACCTCTGGCTTCTGAGGAACCTTAGCGTAAGCAGGCCCCTGGAGACAGCTCTTCACATCCATAGCTAGGGCAGCGTACTCCTCTCTGTGTTGCCTAGGTAGAGTGGGCCAGTCGTCAGTGAGACTGGCGAAAGCAGCGCTGGTGGGACTCCCTTTGCCAGTCAGTCGCACGGCCTCCTTGACTGAAAGAGAACTGCAGTGCCAAAAGACACCTCGCTGACGACTGGCTCCAGGAAGAGACTCGGGACAGCACTCTCACAGAAGCGAAAGCTAGGCTGTGGGCCCAGCCTGAGGAGCAGTACGTACGTTCGCCACACTGCTTTACACAGCTAGGCGTGAGCCGGAGAGCCTTGGTCACTGAGGCCTACCTGAGGTACTGCCATACTTACCCAGTAGATCCCACGCAGAGGTCCCTGTGCCCTAAAGGGCCTCCACGGAAGGGCCCTGTCCCTCCCGTTGTGTTTCCTTGAGGTAATCAGAAACCACTGACGATAACTGTATGAGCTCAGGTGTGAAGCTGGGCGACCCTGGCCAAACCTGATTCCCCTCCGTGGTAGGCGAGACAGTGGCGGGTCCTAAGCTGCCTGAAGCACACTCCTCGCGCGCACCTTCTCTTTGCTGCCGGAAGGCCTCCCATGAGAAGTCTGAGTTGACTCGTGACAGAAGAAGTCTGAGTTGACTCGTGTGAGGCCTGCTGCTCTCAGTTCCTTGCTGGGAGCTTCAGCAGGAGCGCTCTGGAGCTCGCCGGCAGAAGAATTGTGAGTCCCCCCGCCCCACCCCGGCCTCGAGCAAAAGTCCAGATTTCCCCCGTTAGGAACACGTCGGAGTGCCAGAGGGAGCGGAGGGGCATGCGTTAACGGAATGCTTCGACCGTGGAAGGTATTTCACGAGACACTGTGCCCTCACGTTCGTTGTGACAACTGTCAAAGGGCCCTCGCTGTATGCCTTCCAACTCCTCGGCTGTGTTGGAGCCCCAGGAAGTAAATGCGTTCGTTTGACTAAGCTCCGTGAATGTGCAACGGTGATGGCGAAGCGCTGCCCTGTTCGCTCGAAAGCTCTCGTTCGTGCGGCCGTCACACGGCCGCAAGGTACGCAGTTCTAAACAGCCTTACATTCCATGCTGGTGTGCCAAGCCCCCCACCCACCCGCAGGGAGGATTTGGGCTCTTCTGAGAAACACCAGTGTGCGTCCCAAGTGAAACCAGGGCGTCTACCACAGGACGTCGCCAAACGGCAGTCGGATGCCAGAGGTGTACTTCCAGCCGGAAAAAGAGGGAAAAGGACAGCTTTCCCAGGGACAATTCTGGACCCTTGGGACCATCCAGAATCACCAAGGCCTCAAATTCGCACGGCCTGGGGAACGCTCTTCCGCCTGTCCAGCAATCCCCACGTCAAAACCTTTCTCGGCAGAGGCAGGCTCTCTCTCCCTTGTACTAGATAGCTCGGCAGAGCCTTCCGAGAAACATGCTGCGTCATTCAGCTTGAACGTGGGACGCGGAGGGGAGAGGACGCTTTCTCCCCGTTTGGAGGCGCCTTGCGCTTGGCTTCAAAGCTGCCTGGAACAGCACTAGCGGCCCGACGTCTCTGCACGGCAGGACTGTCGTTGTGGGCCGAGGCTGCGTGTTCTCCCAAAGCGAAAACCGTGCTGGCCATCCCTTTCTAGGAACTCCTCCCACGGCACCCCAGGTTCGGCTCCGGCCGAACGAAAGGTGACCTCGGGCCTCACGGTGAAGTTCCAGTGTTTCACGTCAGGGGACTTGGGTGTGCAGGGGTCTCCAATGAGGCCATACTCCACCACGGAGCGCCTCAACCCTGCGACGCTCCTGGGGACACACAGGGTAGGAGCCCATTCACCAGTTTCGCAGGATGACCTCTCTCCGTGCCGGAACGGCGACCTCTGGCTTCTGAGGAACCTTAGCGTAAGCAGGCCCCTGGAGACAGCTCTTCACATTCATAGCTAGGGCAGCGTACTCCTCTCTGTGTTGCCTAGGTAGAGTGGGCCAGTCGTCAGTGAGACTGGCGAAAGCAGCGCTGGTGGGACTCCCTTTGCCAGTCAGTCGCACGGCCTCCTTGACTGAAAGAGAACTGCAGTGCCAAAAGACACCTCGCTGACGACTGGCTCCAGGAAGAGACTCGGGACAGCACTCTCACAGAAGCGAAAGCTAGGCTGTGGGCCCAGCCTGAGGAGCAGTACGTACGTTCGCCACACTGCTTTACACAGCTAGGCGTGAGCCGGAGAGCCTTGGTCACTGAGGCCTACCTGAGGTACTGCCATACTTACCCAGTAGATCCCACGCAGAGGTCCCTGTGCCCTAAAGGGCCTCCACGGAAGGGCCCTGTCCCTCCCGTTGTGTTTCCTTGAGGTAATCAGAAACCACTGACGATAACTGTGTGAGCTCAGGTGTGAAGCTGGGCGACCCTGGCCAAACCTGATTCCCCTCCGTGGTAGGCGAGACAGTGGCGGGTCCTAAGCTGCCTGAAGCACACTCCTCGCGCGCACCTTCTCTTTGCTGCCGGAAGGCCTCCCATGAGAAGTCTGAGTTGACTCGTGACAGAAGAAGTCTGAGTTGACTCGTGTGAGGCCTGCTGCTCTCAGTTCCTTGCTGGGAGCTTCAGCAGGAGCGCTCTGGAGCTCGCCGGCAGAAGAATTGTGAGTCCCCCCGCCCCACCCCGGCCTCGAGCAAAAGTCCAGATTTCCCCCGTTAGGAACACGTCGGAGTGCCAGAGGGAGCGGAGGGGCATGCGTTAACGGAATGCTTCGACCGTGGAAGGTATTTCACGAGACACTGTGCCCTCACGTTCGTTGTGACAACTGTCAAAGGGCCCTCGCTGTATGCCTTCCAACTCCTCGGCTGTGTTGGAGCCCCAGGAAGTAAATGCGTTCGTTTGACTAAGCTCCGTGAATGTGCAACGGTGATGGCGAAGCGCTGCCCTGTTCGCTCGAAAGCTCTCGTTCGTGCGGCCGTCACACGGCCGCAAGGTACGCAGTTCTAAACAGCCTTACATTCCATGCTGGTGTGCCAAGCCCCCCACCCACCCGCAGGGAGGATTTGGGCTCTTCTGAGAAACACCAGTGTGCGTCCCAAGTGAAACCAGGGCGTCTACCACAGGACGTCGCCAAACGGCAGTCGGATGCCAGAGGTGTACTTCCAGCCGGAAAAAGAGGGAAAAGGACAGCTTTCCCAGGGACAATTCTGGACCCTTGGGACCATCCAGAATCACCAAGGCCTCAAATTCGCACGGCCTGGGGAACGCTCTTCCGCCTGTCCAGCAATCCCCACGTCAAAACCTTTCTCGGCAGAGGCAGGCTCTCTCTCCCTTGTACTAGATAGCTCGGCAGAGCCTTCCGAGAAACATGCTGCGTCATTCAGCTTGAACGTGGGACGCGGAGGGGAGAGGACGCTTTCTCCCCGTTTGGAGGCGCCTTGCGCTTGGCTTCAAAGCTGCCTGGAACAGCACTAGCGGCCCGACGTCTCTGCACGGCAGGACTGTCGTTGTGGGCCGAGGCTGCGTGTTCTCCCAAAGCGAAAACCGTGCTGGCCATCCCTTTCTAGGAACTCCTCCCACGGCACCCCAGGTTCGGCTCCGGCCGAACGAAAGGTGACCTCGGGCCTCACGGTGAAGTTCCAGTGTTTCACGTCAGGGGACTTGGGTGTGCAGGGGTCTCCAATGAGGCCATACTCCACCACGGAGCGCCTCAACCCTGCGACGCTCCTGGGGACACACAGGGTAGGAGCCCATTCACCAGTTTCGCAGGATGACCTCTCTCCGTGCCGGAACGGCGACCTCTGGCTTCTGAGGAACCTTAGCGTAAGCAGGCCCCTGGAGACAGCTCTTCACATCCATAGCTAGGGCAGCGTACTCCTCTCTGTGTTGCCTAGGTAGAGTGGGCCAGTCGTCAGTGAGACTGGCGAAAGCAGCGCTGGTGGGACTCCCTTTGCCAGTCAGTCGCACGGCCTCCTTGACTGAAAGAGAACTGCAGTGCCAAAAGACACCTCGCTGACGACTGGCTCCAGGAAGAGACTCGGGACAGCACTCTCACAGAAGCGAAAGCTAGGCTGTGGGCCCAGCCTGAGGAGCAGTACGTACGTTCGCCACACTGCTTTACACAGCTAGGCGTGAGCCGGAGAGCCTTGGTCACTGAGGCCTACCTGAGGTACTGCCATACTTACCCAGTAGATCCCACGCAGAGGTCCCTGTGCCCTAAAGGGCCTCCACGGAAGGGCCCTGTCCCTCCCGTTGTGTTTCCTTGAGGTAATCAGAAACCACTGACGATAACTGTGTGAGCTCAGGTGTGAAGCTGGGCGACCCTGGCCAAACCTGATTCCCCTCCGTGGTAGGCGAGACAGTGGCGGGTCCTAAGCTGCCTGAAGCACACTCCTCGCGCGCACCTTCTCTTTGCTGCCGGAAGGCCTCCCATGAGAAGTCTGAGTTGACTCGTGACAGAAGAAGTCTGAGTTGACTCGTGTGAGGCCTGCTGCTCTCAGTTCCTTGCTGGGAGCTTCAGCAGGAGCGCTCTGGAGCTCGCCGGCAGAAGAATTGTGAGTCCCCCCGCCCCACCCCGGCCTCGAGCAAAAGTCCAGATTTCCCCCGTTAGGAACACCTCGGAGTGCCAGAGGGAGCGGAGGGGCATGCGTTAACGGAATGCTTCGACCGTGGAAGGTATTTCACGAGACACTGTGCCCTCACGTTCGTTGTGACAACTGTCAAAGGGCCCTCGCTGTATGCCTTCCAACTCCTCGGCTGTGTTGGAGCCCCAGGAAGTAAATGCGTTCGTTTGACTAAGCTCCGTGAATGTGCAACGGTGATGGCGAAGCGCTGCCCTGTTCGCTCGAAAGCTCTCGTTCGTGCGGCCGTCACACGGCCGCAAGGTACGCAGTTCTAAACAGCCTTACATTCCATGCTGGTGTGCCAAGCCCCCCACCCACCCGCAGGGAGGATTTGGGCTCTTCTGAGAAACACCAGTGTGCGTCCCAAGTGAAACCAGGGCGTCTACCACAGGACGTCGCCAAACGGCAGTCGGATGCCAGAGGTGTACTTCCAGCCGGAAAAAGAGGGAAAAGGACAGCTTTCCCAGGGACAATTCTGGACCCTTGGGACCATCCAGAATCACCAAGGCCTCAAATTCGCACGGCCTGGGGAACGCTCTTCCGCCTGTCCAGCAATCCCCACGTCAAAACCTTTCTCGGCAGAGGCAGGCTCTCTCTCCCTTGTACTAGATAGCTCGGCAGAGCCTTCCGAGAAACATGCTGCGTCATTCAGCTTGAACGTGGGACGCGGAGGGGAGAGGACGCTTTCTCCCCGTTTGGAGGCGCCTTGCGCTTGGCTTCAAAGCTGCCTGGAACAGCACTAGCGGCCCGACGTCTCTGCACGGCAGGACTGTCGTTGTGGGCCGAGGCTGCGTGTTCTCCCAAAGCGAAAACCGTGCTGGCCATCCCTTTCTAGGAACTCCTCCCACGGCACCCCAGGTTCGGCTCCGGCCGAACGAAAGGTGACCTCGGGCCTCACGGTGAAGTTCCAGTGTTTCACGTCAGGGGACTTGGGTGTGCAGGGGTCTCCAATGAGGCCATACTCCACCACGGAGCGCCTCAACCCTGCGACGCTCCTGGGGACACACAGGGTAGGAGCCCATTCACCAGTTTCGCAGGATGACCTCTCTCCGTGCCGGAACGGCGACCTCTGGCTTCTGAGGAACCTTAGCGTAAGCAGGCCCCTGGAGACAGCTCTTCACATCCATAGCTAGGGCAGCGTACTCCTCTCTGTGTTGCCTAGGTAGAGTGGGCCAGTCGTCAGTGAGACTGGCGAAAGCAGCGCTGGTGGGACTCCCTTTGCCAGTCAGTCGCACGGCCTCCTTGACTGAAAGAGAACTGCAGTGCCAAAAGACACCTCGCTGACGACTGGCTCCAGGAAGAGACTCGGGACAGCACTCTCACAGAAGCGAAAGCTAGGCTGTGGGCCCAGCCTGAGGAGCAGTACGTACGTTCGCCACACTGCTTTACACAGCTAGGCGTGAGCCGGAGAGCCTTGGTCACTGAGGCCTACCTGAGGTACTGCCATACTTACCCAGTAGATCCCACGCAGAGGTCCCTGTGCCCTAAAGGGCCTCCACGGAAGGGCCCTGTCCCTCCCGTTGTGTTTCCTTGAGGTAATCAGAAACCACTGACGATAACTGTGTGAGCTCAGGTGTGAAGCTGGGCGACCCTGGCCAAACCTGATTCCCCTCCGTGGTAGGCGAGACAGTGGCGGGTCCTAAGCTGCCTGAAGCACACTCCTCGCGCGCACCTTCTCTTTGCTGCCGGAAGGCCTCCCATGAGAAGTCTGAGTTGACTCGTGACAGAAGAAGTCTGAGTTGACTCGTGTGAGGCCTGCTGCTCTCAGTTCCTTGCTGGGAGCTTCAGCAGGAGCGCTCTGGAGCTCGCCGGCAGAAGAATTGTGAGTCCCCCCGCCCCACCCCGGCCTCGAGCAAAAGTCCAGATTTCCCCCGTTAGGAACACCTCGGAGTGCCAGAGGGAGCGGAGGGGCATGCGTTAACGGAATGCTTCGACCGTGGAAGGTATTTCACGAGACACTGTGCCCTCACGTTCGTTGTGACAACTGTCAAAGGGCCCTCGCTGTATGCCTTCCAACTCCTCGGCTGTGTTGGAGCCCCAGGAAGTAAATGCGTTCGTTTGACTAAGCTCCGTGAATGTGCAACGGTGATGGCGAAGCGCTGCCCTGTTCGCTCGAAAGCTCTCGTTCGTGCGGCCGTCACACGGCCGCAAGGTACGCAGTTCTAAACAGCCTTACATTCCATGCTGGTGTGCCAAGCCCCCCACCCACCCGCAGGGAGGATTTGGGCTCTTCTGAGAAACACCAGTGTGCGTCCCAAGTGAAACCAGGGCGTCTACCACAGGACGTCGCCAAACGGCAGTCGGATGCCAGAGGTGTACTTCCAGCCGGAAAAAGAGGGAAAAGGACAGCTTTCCCAGGGACAATTCTGGACCCTTGGGACCATCCAGAATCACCAAGGCCTCAAATTCGCACGGCCTGGGGAACGCTCTTCCGCCTGTCCAGCAATCCCCACGTCAAAACCTTTCTCGGCAGAGGCAGGCTCTCTCTCCCTTGTACTAGATAGCTCGGCAGAGCCTTCCGAGAAACATGCTGCGTCATTCAGCTTGAACGTGGGACGCGGAGGGGAGAGGACGCTTTCTCCCCGTTTGGAGGCGCCTTGCGCTTGGCTTCAAAGCTGCCTGGAACAGCACTAGCGGCCCGACGTCTCTGCACGGCAGGACTGTCGTTGTGGGCCGAGGCTGCGTGTTCTCCCAAAGCGAAAACCGTGCTGGCCATCCCTTTCTAGGAACTCCTCCCACGGCACCCCAGGTTCGGCTCCGGCCGAACGAAAGGTGACCTCGGGCCTCACGGTGAAGTTCCAGTGTTTCACGTCAGGGGACTTGGGTGTGCAGGGGTCTCCAATGAGGCCATACTCCACCACGGAGCGCCTCAACCCTGCGACGCTCCTGGGGACACACAGGGTAGGAGCCCATTCACCAGTTTCGCAGGATGACCTCTCTCCGTGCCGGAACGGCGACCTCTGGCTTCTGAGGAACCTTAGCGTAAGCAGGCCCCTGGAGACAGCTCTTCACATCCATAGCTAGGGCAGCGTACTCCTCTCTGTGTTGCCTAGGTAGAGTGGGCCAGTCGTCAGTGAGACTGGCGAAAGCAGCGCTGGTGGGACTCCCTTTGCCAGTCAGTCGCACGGCCTCCTTGACTGAAAGAGAACTGCAGTGCCAAAAGACACCTCGCTGACGACTGGCTCCAGGAAGAGACTCGGGACAGCACTCTCACAGAAGCGAAAGCTAGGCTGTGGGCCCAGCCTGAGGAGCAGTACGTACGTTCGCCACACTGCTTTACACAGCTAGGCGTGAGCCGGAGAGCCTTGGTCACTGAGGCCTACCTGAGGTACTGCCATACTTACCCAGTAGATCCCACGCAGAGGTCCCTGTGCCCTAAAGGGCCTCCACGGAAGGGCCCTGTCCCTCCCGTTGTGTTTCCTTGAGGTAATCAGAAACCACTGACGATAACTGTGTGAGCTCAGGTGTGAAGCTGGGCGACCCTGGCCAAACCTGATTCCCCTCCGTGGTAGGCGAGACAGTGGCGGGTCCTAAGCTGCCTGAAGCACACTCCTCGCGCGCACCTTCTCTTTGCTGCCGGAAGGCCTCCCATGAGAAGTCTGAGTTGACTCGTGACAGAAGAAGTCTGAGTTGACTCGTGTGAGGCCTGCTGCTCTCAGTTCCTTGCTGGGAGCTTCAGCAGGAGCGCTCTGGAGCTCGCCGGCAGAAGAATTGTGAGTCCCCCCGCCCCACCCCGGCCTCGAGCAAAAGTCCAGATTTCCCCCGTTAGGAACACCTCGGAGTGCCAGAGGGAGCGGAGGGGCATGCGTTAACGGAATGCTTCGACCGTGGAAGGTATTTCACGAGACACTGTGCCCTCACGTTCGTTGTGACAACTGTCAAAGGGCCCTCGCTGTATGCCTTCCAACTCCTCGGCTGTGTTGGAGCCCCAGGAAGTAAATGCGTTCGTTTGACTAAGCTCCGTGAATGTGCAACGGTGATGGCGAAGCGCTGCCCTGTTCGCTCGAAAGCTCTCGTTCGTGCGGCCGTCACACGGCCGCAAGGTACGCAGTTCTAAACAGCCTTACATTCCATGCTGGTGTGCCAAGCCCCCCACCCACCCGCAGGGAGGATTTGGGCTCTTCTGAGAAACACCAGTGTGCGTCCCAAGTGAAACCAGGGCGTCTACCACAGGACGTCGCCAAACGGCAGTCGGATGCCAGAGGTGTACTTCCAGCCGGAAAAAGAGGGAAAAGGACAGCTTTCCCAGGGACAATTCTGGACCCTTGGGACCATCCAGAATCACCAAGGCCTCAAATTCGCACGGCCTGGGGAACGCTCTTCCGCCTGTCCAGCAATCCCCACGTCAAAACCTTTCTCGGCAGAGGCAGGCTCTCTCTCCCTTGTACTAGATAGCTCGGCAGAGCCTTCCGAGAAACATGCTGCGTCATTCAGCTTGAACGTGGGACGCGGAGGGGAGAGGACGCTTTCTCCCCGTTTGGAGGCGCCTTGCGCTTGGCTTCAAAGCTGCCTGGAACAGCACTAGCGGCCCGACGTCTCTGCACGGCAGGACTGTCGTTGTGGGCCGAGGCTGCGTGTTCTCCCAAAGCGAAAACCGTGCTGGCCATCCCTTTCTAGGAACTCCTCCCACGGCACCCCAGGTTCGGCTCCGGCCGAACGAAAGGTGACCTCGGGCCTCACGGTGAAGTTCCAGTGTTTCACGTCAGGGGACTTGGGTGTGCAGGGGTCTCCAATGAGGCCATACTCCACCACGGAGCGCCTCAACCCTGCGACGCTCCTGGGGACACACAGGGTAGGAGCCCATTCACCAGTTTCGCAGGATGACCTCTCTCCGTGCCGGAACGGCGACCTCTGGCTTCTGAGGAACCTTAGCGTAAGCAGGCCCCTGGAGACAGCTCTTCACATCCATAGCTAGGGCAGCGTACTCCTCTCTGTGTTGCCTAGGTAGAGTGGGCCAGTCGTCAGTGAGACTGGCGAAAGCAGCGCTGGTGGGACTCCCTTTGCCAGTCAGTCGCACGGCCTCCTTGACTGAAAGAGAACTGCAGTGCCAAAAGACACCTCGCTGACGACTGGCTCCAGGAAGAGACTCGGGACAGCACTCTCACAGAAGCGAAAGCTAGGCTGTGGGCCCAGCCTGAGGAGCAGTACGTACGTTCGCCACACTGCTTTACACAGCTAGGCGTGAGCCGGAGAGCCTTGGTCACTGAGGCCTACCTGAGGTACTGCCATACTTACCCAGTAGATCCCACGCAGAGGTCCCTGTGCCCTAAAGGGCCTCCACGGAAGGGCCCTGTCCCTCCCGTTGTGTTTCCTTGAGGTAATCAGAAACCACTGACGATAACTGTGTGAGCTCAGGTGTGAAGCTGGGCGACCCTGGCCAAACCTGATTCCCCTCCGTGGTAGGCGAGACAGTGGCGGGTCCTAAGCTGCCTGAAGCACACTCCTCGCGCGCACCTTCTCTTTGCTGCCGGAAGGCCTCCCATGAGAAGTCTGAGTTGACTCGTGACAGAAGAAGTCTGAGTTGACTCGTGTGAGGCCTGCTGCTCTCAGTTCCTTGCTGGGAGCTTCAGCAGGAGCGCTCTGGAGCTCGCCGGCAGAAGAATTGTGAGTCCCCCCGCCCCACCCCGGCCTCGAGCAAAAGTCCAGATTTCCCCCGTTAGGAACACCTCGGAGTGCCAGAGGGAGCGGAGGGGCATGCGTTAACGGAATGCTTCGACCGTGGAAGGTATTTCACGAGACACTGTGCCCTCACGTTCGTTGTGACAACTGTCAAAGGGCCCTCGCTGTATGCCTTCCAACTCCTCGGCTGTGTTGGAGCCCCAGGAAGTAAATGCGTTCGTTTGACTAAGCTCCGTGAATGTGCAACGGTGATGGCGAAGCGCTGCCCTGTTCGCTCGAAAGCTCTCGTTCGTGCGGCCGTCACACGGCCGCAAGGTACGCAGTTCTAAACAGCCTTACATTCCATGCTGGTGTGCCAAGCCCCCCACCCACCCGCAGGGAGGATTTGGGCTCTTCTGAGAAACACCAGTGTGCGTCCCAAGTGAAACCAGGGCGTCTACCACAGGACGTCGCCAAACGGCAGTCGGATGCCAGAGGTGTACTTCCAGCCGGAAAAAGAGGGAAAAGGACAGCTTTCCCAGGGACAATTCTGGACCCTTGGGACCATCCAGAATCACCAAGGCCTCAAATTCGCACGGCCTGGGGAACGCTCTTCCGCCTGTCCAGCAATCCCCACGTCAAAACCTTTCTCGGCAGAGGCAGGCTCTCTCTCCCTTGTACTAGATAGCTCGGCAGAGCCTTCCGAGAAACATGCTGCGTCATTCAGCTTGAACGTGGGACGCGGAGGGGAGAGGACGCTTTCTCCCCGTTTGGAGGCGCCTTGCGCTTGGCTTCAAAGCTGCCTGGAACAGCACTAGCGGCCCGACGTCTCTGCACGGCAGGACTGTCGTTGTGGGCCGAGGCTGCGTGTTCTCCCAAAGCGAAAACCGTGCTGGCCATCCCTTTCTAGGAACTCCTCCCACGGCACCCCAGGTTCGGCTCCGGCCGAACGAAAGGTGACCTCGGGCCTCACGGTGAAGTTCCAGTGTTTCACGTCAGGGGACTTGGGTGTGCAGGGGTCTCCAATGAGGCCATACTCCACCACGGAGCGCCTCAACCCTGCGACGCTCCTGGGGACACACAGGGTAGGAGCCCATTCACCAGTTTCGCAGGATGACCTCTCTCCGTGCCGGAACGGCGACCTCTGGCTTCTGAGGAACCTTAGCGTAAGCAGGCCCCTGGAGACAGCTCTTCACATCCATAGCTAGGGCAGCGTACTCCTCTCTGTGTTGCCTAGGTAGAGTGGGCCAGTCGTCAGTGAGACTGGCGAAAGCAGCGCTGGTGGGACTCCCTTTGCCAGTCAGTCGCACGGCCTCCTTGACTGAAAGAGAACTGCAGTGCCAAAAGACACCTCGCTGACGACTGGCTCCAGGAAGAGACTCGGGACAGCACTCTCACAGAAGCGAAAGCTAGGCTGTGGGCCCAGCCTGAGGAGCAGTACGTACGTTCGCCACACTGCTTTACACAGCTAGGCGTGAGCCGGAGAGCCTTGGTCACTGAGGCCTACCTGAGGTACTGCCATACTTACCCAGTAGATCCCACGCAGAGGTCCCTGTGCCCTAAAGGGCCTCCACGGAAGGGCCCTGTCCCTCCCGTTGTGTTTCCTTGAGGTAATCAGAAACCACTGACGATAACTGTGTGAGCTCAGGTGTGAAGCTGGGCGACCCTGGCCAAACCTGATTCCCCTCCGTGGTAGGCGAGACAGTGGCGGGTCCTAAGCTGCCTGAAGCACACTCCTCGCGCGCACCTTCTCTTTGCTGCCGGAAGGCCTCCCATGAGAAGTCTGAGTTGACTCGTGACAGAAGAAGTCTGAGTTGACTCGTGTGAGGCCTGCTGCTCTCAGTTCCTTGCTGGGAGCTTCAGCAGGAGCGCTCTGGAGCTCGCCGGCAGAAGAATTGTGAGTCCCCCCGCCCCACCCCGGCCTCGAGCAAAAGTCCAGATTTCCCCCGTTAGGAACACGTCGGAGTGCCAGAGGGAGCGGAGGGGCATGCGTTAACGGAATGCTTCGACCGTGGAAGGTATTTCACGAGACACTGTGCCCTCACGTTCGTTGTGACAACTGTCAAAGGGCCCTCGCTGTATGCCTTCCAACTCCTCGGCTGTGTTGGAGCCCCAGGAAGTAAATGCGTTCGTTTGACTAAGCTCCGTGAATGTGCAACGGTGATGGCGAAGCGCTGCCCTGTTCGCTCGAAAGCTCTCGTTCGTGCGGCCGTCACACGGCCGCAAGGTACGCAGTTCTAAACAGCCTTACATTCCATGCTGGTGTGCCAAGCCCCCCACCCACCCGCAGGGAGGATTTGGGCTCTTCTGAGAAACACCAGTGTGCGTCCCAAGTGAAACCAGGGCGTCTACCACAGGACGTCGCCAAACGGCAGTCGGATGCCAGAGGTGTACTTCCAGCCGGAAAAAGAGGGAAAAGGACAGCTTTCCCAGGGACAATTCTGGACCCTTGGGACCATCCAGAATCACCAAGGCCTCAAATTCGCACGGCCTGGGGAACGCTCTTCCGCCTGTCCAGCAATCCCCACGTCAAAACCTTTCTCGGCAGAGGCAGGCTCTCTCTCCCTTGTACTAGATAGCTCGGCAGAGCCTTCCGAGAAACATGCTGCGTCATTCAGCTTGAACGTGGGACGCGGAGGGGAGAGGACGCTTTCTCCCCGTTTGGAGGCGCCTTGCGCTTGGCTTCAAAGCTGCCTGGAACAGCACTAGCGGCCCGACGTCTCTGCACGGCAGGACTGTCGTTGTGGGCCGAGGCTGCGTGTTCTCCCAAAGCGAAAACCGTGCTGGCCATCCCTTTCTAGGAACTCCTCCCACGGCACCCCAGGTTCGGCTCCGGCCGAACGAAAGGTGACCTCGGGCCTCACGGTGAAGTTCCAGTGTTTCACGTCAGGGGACTTGGGTGTGCAGGGGTCTCCAATGAGGCCATACTCCACCACGGAGCGCCTCAACCCTGCGACGCTCCTGGGGACACACAGGGTAGGAGCCCATTCACCAGTTTCGCAGGATGACCTCTCTCCGTGCCGGAACGGCGACCTCTGGCTTCTGAGGAACCTTAGCGTAAGCAGGCCCCTGGAGACAGCTCTTCACATCCATAGCTAGGGCAGCGTACTCCTCTCTGTGTTGCCTAGGTAGAGTGGGCCAGTCGTCAGTGAGACTGGCGAAAGCAGCGCTGGTGGGACTCCCTTTGCCAGTCAGTCGCACGGCCTCCTTGACTGAAAGAGAACTGCAGTGCCAAAAGACACCTCGCTGACGACTGGCTCCAGGAAGAGACTCGGGACAGCACTCTCACAGAAGCGAAAGCTAGGCTGTGGGCCCAGCCTGAGGAGCAGTACGTACGTTCGCCACACTGCTTTACACAGCTAGGCGTGAGCCGGAGAGCCTTGGTCACTGAGGCCTACCTGAGGTACTGCCATACTTACCCAGTAGATCCCACGCAGAGGTCCCTGTGCCCTAAAGGGCCTCCACGGAAGGGCCCTGTCCCTCCCGTTGTGTTTCCTTGAGGTAATCAGAAACCACTGACGATAACTGTGTGAGCTCAGGTGTGAAGCTGGGCGACCCTGGCCAAACCTGATTCCCCTCCGTGGTAGGCGAGACAGTGGCGGGTCCTAAGCTGCCTGAAGCACACTCCTCGCGCGCACCTTCTCTTTGCTGCCGGAAGGCCTCCCATGAGAAGTCTGAGTTGACTCGTGACAGAAGAAGTCTGAGTTGACTCGTGTGAGGCCTG